>NW_014569641.1:295047-483490 GCF_001313835.1 Polistes canadensis
ATATATATATATATATAGGATCTAGACAAGTTGTAGTACCGGTCAGAATCGGAAAAGCTTTCCCTATACGTTTGCTATACATACCAGTTGTAGTTACTGTATAACCGAATGGAGTTTGTTCAGGAATATACCATAGAAGAGGAAGAAGAAAGAGAGGGGTAGATAGAAAGGGTGGAAGAAGGGATAGGACGAAGATAGAAGGAAGGGGTGGTTCGCTTTTAAACCAGAAGGATGATGATTCGTCCTACCTCTGCTCGTGACTAATAACGAAAGTGCTTCACCGTTTCTATCCGTTTGACTGTTTTGCTAAGGATAATCGGCTTATTTGGTTAAACTTAAGATTCGAAAATGACGCTTCAGACACACTATACACGGAAAGATATTATAATAATAATAAAAAGAAGAAGAGTAAGATGTCTCTCTCTCTTTCTAAAAATTGTAGAAGGATAAACCGTCGAGTGCTAGTTTTCTCTTTTACTTTTCTTTGATTTTTCTTTTTTTTTCCTACAGAATTGTATCAAGAAAGTTGGGTAATGGTGTGGGGGAGGGGGAGAAGAAACTGTAAGAATGTTGGTAGATTCAAAACAAGGAGTGTATTCTCTCCTTACTATCTTTCTTTCTTTCTCTTTCCTTCTCTTTATCCTATTTTATGCATCCTTTCCTCGTATAAAATTAACTATCAACCAAAGACTCTCTCTTTCTCTTTCTTTTTCTCTCTCTTTCTCCGAGAGTTCGTGTTGACATCATTGCGAATATAAACGCTTCTTTGCTGCCTCGGTATTCCGATGAAAAGCTTTAATATTGCTCGGGAAGAAAGCTTCTTCGTTCTTCTTCTTCGAGAATACGTCGTTTTCTCATTCGTGGAATATTCTCAAATTTACTCTCTTCTTTCTGCTTCTCTCTCTCTCTCTCTCTCTCTCTCTCTCTCTCATTTTTTTCGTATATTTTTCTTTTCCTTCACGTAAAAACATACTTTAAAAGTATAAATTTGACTGACAAATTCAGTGATACTGTTTTATTTATTTGATTGCAATGGCTGATCATATAAGTAAGATTGATTCGTACTACTTAATAATGTCTGACCATATATATGAAGGTTTCATTTATACAGGATAACAGAATACATTTGTTTGAATTTCATTGAAAATCAATGAAATTGAAAATCATTAGTGAATAATCGTTTAAGAAAAATAATTAATAACACTAGTTAGAGATATTATTTGAATATAATTAGATTAAATGAGATGGAGAAAGATGAAAAATAATGAAAGATGGATATGATACTTAACGCGTAACTCGATACACTGTTCGTTTGTGTGTTCAAAGTATGACCTGCACGAAGAAGACAGTCATTTAATCCCTTTAATCCGGCTTACGAGATACGGCCTGTTATCGCAAAAGCTCTTCTCTCTCTCTCTCTCTCTCTCTTTTGGTATTACTTACGGGTACGCTATCGGTCGTTGCAAAAGTCTTTCTAGTTTGTCCACGATATCCACATGAAAGAAGAAGAAGAAGAAGAAGAAGAAGAAGTAAAACAAGGATAGAATAAAGAGGTAGTCAGAAATGGAAGGGTGGAAGGAAGGGTGGAAGGAAGGAAGGAAGGAAGGAAGGAAGGAAGGAAATAGGGAACAGTTGTGCGAGTAACTCGACTCCAAACTTTAGACAGAGTCTGACTTTACTCCGTTAGACCCGGTAGTCGTCAGAGAGGGCTGGAAAGGGCAGGGGGGAGGGTTGGGTAGAGACACACGAAAAAAAAAAAAATATAAATGGAAGATTGCGATATGCTTTGGAATGATGCCAAATGTTAATAGAATGTACTTAAACTACACAAACGTTATTCTTATTTCTAAACGTTTATTAAGAATTATTTTTTCGATAGGGTTGACATTTATTTCAATTGATTCACGACTGATGATTTATTATTATTTAACATGTAATTATTTTCAAATTGGATATAATTTATGTTTGATTAATATACGATTTATATGAAATATCGAGAAGATATATGTGTTGTATTATTATTACGTGTGGAAATAAACTAAAATTACACATTTATATATAAGATAGATTTAGTGTGTAATAATATAAAAGTAATAATTTATAATAGAAAATTATATATCAAAATTTAAGCAAACACACTTTATAAAACTTAATGAATATTACCATCATTCCCTAATACTTAATTAATTATAATTGGACAATAATTATATGAAACTTGGGGTTGGAATAAAAAAAGACCGGCGTAAAACTTAAAACTTGTTGACCAGGAAAAAGCAAGAATCTGCAAGATAGAGTCAATTTAATAGTCTGACAGAGAGAGAGAGAAAGATCCACAGGTTCGGGTGTCGTAAAGCTTAGAGCTTGCAAGTCCGTAAGATGGGCATTAGCATGCATAGGTTGGTCCGATGCATTTAACCACCCCCACGTCTTTCTACTAACCAAGCCCTGTTTCATCCCCTACCTCTTTCATCCTACTTTCACCCTACCCGAGGGTGTACTCGACTCGTCGAGGCGGACCAAACGATACTCCGAGTGTTCTGGGATCGGCCGAAAGGGGTAAATTTTCTAAAGAAATTTCACACACACACACACACACACACAGAAAGAGATAGAGAACGAAGACATCATCGCGATAGCGAATCTCGATTTAAGGATTCACCCCTTTTTTCTTTCTTTCTTTTTTTTTTATCTACCTATCTATCTATCTATCTCTCTCTTCTTTTTTATCCGATTGTGAATGGGTGCGTGTATACGTGTACATGTATGTATGTATGTATATATAGTACTATTTTATCGTAGATTCTTATTACATTAAAGATAATACACTATCTACTTTGTTCTCTCTAATCATTATTTCGCTCGACTAATGGTACAGCTCGTTATTATTTCTAAGAAGGGCGTTCCTCCGTTGTCGTACGTCGAGACTTACCCCTTTTTCTTTTCTTTTTTTTATTATTTTTCTCTTTCTTTCTCTCTCTTCTTGAGTTTCTCGGCAAATTATAAAAAATACACGAGTAAAATGGTCCAAGAGAGTTAGGACAAGTATACAAAACAAATACGAAACTAAGGGATATAAAGAAGTTTGTACGTGTAGACTGAAATTTATCGTTTGAATTACTGTTTAAATTTAACTCTCATGAACACAAACACTCCGGTTTATATATTTAAAAAAGAATTTTGATGAAATTAAATTGATAAAGGGTAATCTATGTAAGTATCTTAAATGATCTTTGAAGAAGAAGATTTTGTTTTTGTACTTATACGTGAAATTAATCGATTTCCAATATAGATATAGATAATTTCTTTTTATTCGGGTCACGATAACTTGCTAGACGCGTTTTTTTTTTCGTGTGTGTTTGATACTAACATTAAATTATCCATTAACGATTAATAAATCTATTATTTTATAATATTACACATGTGAAATATTTATAACACATTATCTAAATAATTCTATTAACTATTGGCGAGGAAAAATTGTTTCATTATGTAAATCAAATCTCATTAATATCACACACTTTTCATTATTATTATTATCAATCGAGTTAAATTTAAGTAAACTCTTTCTTTTAAACCAACTCATTCATAAATTATAAGCGCGTGTTTTGCGCTGTTACGAATCTTTATAAAAATATTACAGGGTGAGAATCTTCCTTCAGACATTTTCTTCTCGGTACAATAGTTTCTCTCGATTATTCGAGACGTTGTGTGAAGTAGACACAAGAGAGAATAAGAGAGAGATAGAGAGAGAGAGAGTGTGTAAGTGAGTGAGTGAGAACGCGTGACTATTCGAAATCGTAGGAGGTACCCGGACTGTGTTTCGGTAAATGCGAGTCGGGTGTAACATGTGCGAGATAATCCGAAACTGTTCCCAACGGTGCCGTCTTAACCTAATTTCAACCGTATCTATCCTAAGGCTGACCTGTTATGCACCATTTCGGCTGTTCTACTCGAGACGTCGTCGTCCTCGTATACCTACCCTTGTTCGCATATATACCACAGGCATATCTTACATCATGGTGTTTCCTTTCATCATTTCGTTACACTACCCCAAACTCTATATTCTTCTTCTTCTTTTTCTTCAGTAATTCTCAACTATATTTTATTATTAATATATATTTTTGTTTCTTAAATACAAATCATCATTATATTGTTCTCTAATTATTTTTCGATATTATTTTCTTTTAGGGAAATTTGTTCATTAAATTATTATTGAAACGATAATTGTGTGTCCTGTTTATTCGTTAATTAAAATTTGTTAATATATTTCAATCGATGCTGAGAATACTATATAGGTAAGTTTCATTGAGGGTTGAGAAACACTGTTACAGATAGACCTTCTAACTTTGAAGGAAGTATGAATCTTACGTGGTAAACCTCTTAATTATCGAACGTAGTTATCTAATTCTTCACTTCTCTTATTTCATTTCATATATATTTTTTTTTCTCTCTCTTTCTTATTTATGTTGTTTTTTTTTTTCTTTCTTTTTTTCCAAACTTTCCGTCAGTAACTAACTAACTAACTAACTAACTACTTTAGTTAGATATAGCTTAAATATAATTAACGCTATTCGAAAGTATCCTCTTACTTTTCTTACTGTCTAACAATTTTCCACTAACAGTTGATTAAAAGAGAAAGAGAAAGAGAGAAAGAGTTGAAGAACGAGATAAGGATTAGAACGAAACGTTTTTCCTTTTATAAGCGAAAAGACAAAGAGAAATGTAAGTACAAAAAAAAAAAAAAAAGAAAGTATTTTTCAATTTCATTAGGAAACTTATCAATCGACAAATTCAGCTTTCGAGATTTGTCTTTTTTATATATATATATATATTTTTTTCTTTTCAATTTTACGAAAGTTACATCGGACTTTGAAAATACCGAATACAATCATAGCTTTATGATCGTTCACACCGCGTTAAAGTAAAAACTTTTTTAACTTTTCTTATGGCAAGCTCAAAACTTTTCAACCAACCCGCGTATATTATTCTTTGTAACTTCTTTTCTTTTCAATTACTTTGTAAAATATTTATTTTTTTTCCCCATCTGATACGAATCCACGCGAAATCTTTCTCTTGTAAAGTATATTATTGAATCTTATCGTTGCACAACAATACAACCCTATAGAGTTATTATTTTTTCTCTTCTTTTTTTTCAGTAAACGTGAAACTAATAAATCCCAACATTTATCTCTTTCTTGCTCTACAAAGATATAAAATATATTTATCTTTTATTAAGATATTAACGAAATGAAATTGGTATCGAAAAGATAATTGAATAGGGTAGTTACTTATTTTTCTTTTATATATCAGGAGCATCACACGATAACGTGTATCATGTCTACACGGGAAATAGATTCCTCGTTTGCTATAATTTTTCGTGCAGATGATAGAGAACGCTATTTGAGGGAAAAAAGAAAAAGAAAAAGAAGAAGTAGAAGAAGAAGAAGAAGGAAAGGAAAGGAAAACAGCTATCGTTTTCCCGACAAAGCCTTTTATTCTTGAATCTGGCGTGGTCCTGTCGACGGTAAAAGCGAAGCAACGATATCGTCTAAGCTGACGCTCGAGAACCATAAAGCAAAATTATGTGTGTATTCGTGTGCGTTTTCGCGAAAGCACACATTGGTGTGTTTCTCTTGAGAAGAAGATACTCCAAAGGGTGGAGGAGGCTGAGAAGGGGGGGGGGGGGGGGACAAAAGAGAGACTCAGGGGGATAAGCTAAGCATTTGACAAACCAAGCATTTTATTATCTTTTCTTCGAATTGAGAACAAATAATATAGTTATAATAATAATATTAACATAAGAATAATAATTGATACAAAAAATATGAATTAACGGATAATATCTCTCCGTGAAAACTTTTGATTTAATTTTCATGAAACTTTAACGAAGATAGAAGAGAAAGAAAGAGAGAGAGAGAGAGAGAGATAGAGAGAGATACTATTCTACTTGATATATTAAATTTAAAACGTTAAGAGAGAGATATATAATTTGAGCTATAAGTAATTGGCAAATCGATCCTACCGACGTACGAGATATCGAATAGAAGAAAAGAAAAAAAAGAAACGAAAAAAAAAAAAAGAAAGGATACACGACCCGGAATGAATTATCTTCTGCTTGACCGTTCTACGAAGATCTAGATAACGAGACGATAAGCGTAACTAAAGTCAATTTCTTTTTTTCTCTCTGTGTGTGTGTGTTTTTTTTTTCCAAGAGAAACCTACTACTTGCATGCTCGTTACATCGGAGTGTATTTTTTCTTTTTTCTTTTAAATGAATTACATATATAAGGGTACCCTATTCACTTTTCCGATGATCGCAAAAAAGGGATCGTTAGTTTGAAGTTTTCAAGAATTTCTTAAATAGAAAGATGGTAATAAAAAAAAAGAAAGAGAAAGTATGTAATCCCGGTATATGTTAGTGCATTTAAAAATTACATACGAACGATCGAAAGATGATAGATTTAAAATGTATAAATAAAGAAAGTGAGGAAAAGAATAAGAATAAGAATAAGAATAAGAAGATAGAAGAAAGAATAGATGAAAATTTGGGTGGAATCGTAGTTAGGTGACTCTAAACATGATATAAGGTAGGAAACATTATTAGCCCAGTTGTATTACGAGTCCCAGCACGGTATACCGAGACGCGTGGATTACGCTTTTAAGTGTAAGTAGTGGTGTAGGTAGTTGTGCGTGTATTTAGGGGGGTGGAAAGGGGGATGGTCGTTCGTTGGTGTGGATACCAAATGAAACGAGTATGCTAATAACGGCTCGGATCCAAGTGGGCCCCCGTACACAGAATCGCACTCACATTACCAACTTCAACGCCCGAATAATTCTGCTATTAACGTTTTCGACTATGAACCGAGAGCAGATACGTATCCTCCCTACGTCATTCACCCCTTCTCCTTCACCCCTTTCCTCCCACCCTCTCTATCACAACCCAGGGGTATACATACGCATTCTCCGATTTCACATTTGAAAAACGAGATTTTTGTCCTTTGATGGGAATATTGTAGATTTTTTTCTTTTTTTTTTTCTTTTTTTCTCCACCCCCCTCCCCTTTTTTTAATATTATGTATAAATCTGTTTTTTTCTTTTTGTTCCTTTTCCTTCTTCTTTTTTTAGGTTCCTTTCCGTCAAAGTCATTCGATTATTAAATATATTCTTCGAGTCGAGTTATCCTAACAGGTTATATTCTTTTTCCTTTTTTCATTCTTTTTCCATTCGAATAATCTTATAAAAGCCAATTCATTCTTTTCCCCATTGTTCGGTATTGTTATTATTAACCTTTTTCAGTTTTAAAATATAAAATTCACGTGGAAAATGGAAGTAGAAGGGAAATCGTTGAAAAATGTTACTACCTCTGGAGAGAGAAACAGAGAGAGAAAGAGAGTGGAGAGAGAAAATCGTAACGAAATGATAATAGAAAGTACACATACGTTCTACTATTTACTTACATATTGGGTCGTGGTAAAAAGTTTCATTGTTATTTTATCTTGAAAATCGTATAAATTCTAATAATATTAATCAAATCTTGTTTATACTTGAAATTCTTTTAAAAGCTTACATAATATTGTACGTAAATGCACAATAAACGAATTTACGATATTCCTTGATTCGGTTAAAAAAAAGTTTATTAGATTATAAGAAAAAAAAACAGACTAATAATGTAATAATAAGATCGAGAACGAAGATTTTTAAACAGTCATGGTATTGGTAAAGAACTAAACACGTTCAACCTCAAAAAAGAATTTTTTAAATCGTTTGAATAAAAACCTGAATGCATAAAGAAAACTTATTTGACGACTTTTCTTTTCGAAATAACGAATAAACTTTTTTCTTTTGATTCTCGTGTATGCTGTTGTCGCGAAAAGGGAAGAAAAATTGTCCCTTTTTGTATTTTATTTATCTCTGAATCGAAATATGTTAGTACTTTTCGACTTTAAATACGTCCTAAACCTGTTAGTCAAGAAGTTTAATCGAAATGTAGTTTCGCATTTGGTTGAAGAATACCCCAGCTATGTATGCATGTGTGTTACGTATGTGTGTGAGTGTATATACACATATACGAGAAGTAAAACGAAGCAGGAATTGTAAACGGACGTAGTGGGGCCCTCTCTAAAAGCGTTTTTCGAAAAGGAAATTAAAGAAAGAAAAAAGAAAAAAAAGGAACGCGTGACTCGTTACCCCCGATGAATTTGCAAAACGAAATCGTAGTTAAAGGCTTGACGATACCTAGTAATGGACGTTCGATTTGTCAATTTGAACAGTTTGCGAACGGAAATTCTTTTTTCCGGTTTGCTAATGCTCATCCAAAGAAGATAAGTTAGTTCGTTGAATCAACATACCACTACGAATATGCATTTGTATTTTATTTGTATTATCGTATTTCTGATGTATTTGGTTCCACATTTATCAATCGGGTTTGAAAGCTTTCAAAAAATTATGATATATACATATGTTGTAATTTAGTTCTGACTTAAGTAGTTCAGAGAATAAATGTGTTGTTTAAATATTGCTTTAGATTTATTCATTTTTGTTGTTTTATATTTAGATTCGATTACGGTTTCTTTGAAATTAGGATTTATCGTACATTGGTTTGATATCAACTTCGTTACTTTTTCGGTTCTGAATTGGTTATGGTCGGGTTCGTTTACTGTTTAGTTTTTGTATTTTTCAGTGTTTCTATCGATTTTGTTATTTTTTCGATTGACCATTGAATCGCATCGAGATTGCTTCCGGTTTTTTGGAGGATCGATATTATGTTGGTTCGATATTTGATCTATTAATGTTATTTTTCGGTATGGTATCACAGAGACCGACACAGGGAACCGAAAAAATGACAATTACGGAATAAATATTGAACGAATATATAATAATAGTTCTACGAGAATCAAAATCGAAAATGTATAATGCATGAAAACTATTGCATTCGAGAAAATAAACAAACATACAGAGACATGCACGTACACTCGTGAAACATTTGTATATATTTAGAAAATTATTTGGATAATTTAAACCTTCGATGATAATTCCTTTTTACAAAAATCTTCATTTCTATTTAAAATATATACTCGAAGTATTTCATTTTGTTGTTTTGTTCGTAATTCTCTTGTTGTAATATAAATCAAAACGATTTAACATTAATCGTTATATCACAGCTCTCTCGCAATAATATAATTTCATAGAATCTACGAAACTCTTACGTAATATCGTTTGTATTGTAATCTACGACGCAACCAATTTGCATAAAGTTACCAGAGGAAAAGCCTTTTTGTCAGAGAAAGAGAGAGAGATCAAAGAATAAACGAGAAGATCTTTCTCCCCGTTTCGAAGGATCATTTTCTGTGTGACGAGACTCCTCTACTTCACTTTCTCTCATGCCCCTTTATTTCTCTTCTCTTGAAGTAAAGAGAAAAAGAGGGGAAAAGAAAAGAAAAAAAAAAAAAAGAAAATTACCTAAGGGAACACAATGTTTTTCCAAAGATCCCTTACTTTAACCCCGCTTAAACTATTTGTTTGCTTCTATTTTTTTTTTTTTTAAAATCTTACGAACGAAATATTTTGTCAACGTTCCTTTTACAGGTGCCCAACTCTAACCCTCCTCCTTCTCCACCCCAATTAAAATAGAATTAAAAGTTCCACTTTATAATTCGACCCAGTTTAGTTAATGTAACATAATATCGAGGAATGTAACAAACAAACTTGTGTTGCTTAATGGTTTGATATAATATTACAAGAATCGAAATGTTAAAGGAACAATTTGAATGTTTTAAGATACTTTTCTTTTCTTCTTTTTGAAAATAAAAAAAACAAAAACAGAAAAAAGAGTTTTAAAGGTAGGAACCGAAAACTTGGTTATAATTAAAGTAATTACTAAGTCCCATTTCTCCTACCTTTCCTTTTACCCTTTTTTTCTTTTTTATTTTGTCGGTTTTATAGAAAAGGTGACTCGTTCGAAAGGCTTCTTGACAACTTTAACTACGCGCTTGTATGTTCTCTCTCTTCTATGTATATTATACGAATGTGTGTACCTTTATATATATATATATAAGTGCATATATATGTAGTCAACGATACTGCAATTAAAACGAGAAGAAACCACGTTTTATGTTACTATTAAAATAACGACGGTTAGTTGAACACAAATACGCGTATTATCGTTCTAACTCTTGACAAATCTGATTCATTTGCAATACTCGACCAATACATCAATATAAAAAAAAAGATAATGTATCAATCATGTTTATGTATACATATATAACATCGTGTTAATCTATTTTTTTTTTTGTATTTTTATTGACATTAAATTTATCAAAAGTTTTATAATGTATTCCAATTGAAATCAAAGTATTGAGATTGCTCTTAAAATTCGTATCAATTTTTTTCAACATAAAAGTATTTGCTTTGATATTTACATTCGAAATGTGGACGAACTTTTTTCGTGCAATTCAATGTAATGCATATATACTGTTATTTTTAATTAATTAATATTTACTCGTGAGATTTATATATTTGGTTTCTATATATTGACTACTTTGTAATTTCTGTTAATTTTGTTTTAGTTTCGATTCGTTTAAGGGTTCGTTTATTCTGTCATTTTTATATAATTGATGTATTATATATATAATTAATGATACTTTACACATATTAATCATAATAAAGATTATATATCAATAATATATACTCTATGTAAAATCTAATCGCGAGAAAAGAAAATATAATATAAAGAAATATCTTCTTATATTTTCATTTTCTCGTATTTGGCATATTTCGTAGTCGTTGCATGCGTCGTCTAGCATTGAACAATCCACAGGATGACTTCATTTCAACATCCAAAGTAGAAATTAATTACGCGGAATAATCTAGAATGTTGGGGAGTTGGTGGTAGAAAATTTTCAAAAGCTCTCGTGCAATGCGTATGTATGTTGCAATGTCTAGAAAAGTAATAGAATAGTTGACAAGGTATAAAAGCGCTACGGCGGACATTGAATATTCATATAAGTTTAGATTCATCCTAATTTTAAATATATAGTATATTTAGAAGAAAACTAAAATTATATACCTACACACATATATTATAATAATAATAATATTTCAATAAATTTATTCTACGATTGAAATTTTCTTTCATATACTTAAAAATAATTCTAAAAAAAAACAAAAAGGGAGTTTCTATTTTTCTTTTATAGATAATACATGACCGAACCTAATTAGCAGCAAGAGATCTTAAACGAGAAACAATTGTCTTCAGTGTTTTAGCAAAAAAAAAAAAAAGAAAAGAAAAGAACAAGTACAAATAACTTTGTTCTTACGAATTAGACTGTAAAAATCTTGCTAAACAATTTTTCCTTTCTCTCTCTCTCTTGTGTCTCTTTTTCTTTGTGACCTTTTTTACTTTCTTTCTTTCTCCATTTCTCTCTTTCTTTATGCATACGCATTACTTTAAAAACTGTTTCCCCGTAGCATCCTATTTCTCGTCCCTTTCTTTTCATTTTTTAAATATTTCCCTCGGTACCACACGCCACCTCATCCCTTTCCTTACACTTTATTCACACCTGTCTGTATAACACACCCAGTCACTTTGTCCTTCTCCTCCCCCTTTTCTTTTTCTTTTTATTTTTATTTTTCATTTTTATCTCTTTTATTCCCTTTTTTTTCCGCTGCCACCCCCTTTTCATTTCTTCATCAATTTTTGTTTTCATTTTTTTCTCTCGATACTCTAATCTTCTTCTACATTATTGTTAACATTATTCTATTCTTCGCGCACGAACCTCGATATTATTTTTCTTCATCCCTTAAACCGATATTTTGTCATTTAATCGTTTATTCGAAATTATACGAACGGATATAAATAAATCCAATGCAAACGTATGTACGTGTGTGTATGCATGTGTGTGTCTGTTTTTATTTTTCTATATATATATATATATATATGTATAGATAAAAAAAAAAAAGGGCGAGAAAAAACGGGGGAGAGAAAATTAGTGAGGAAGATGGAAAAAGTACGAATACCGATTTTCATGCACCAACAATCGTATCTAATTGGACCGTTCTTCTGTTGCAACATTTCTTTTTTATTTATTTTCCTCTCTCTCTCTCTCTTCCTTTTTTTTTTTTCTTTGTAGTTTTTTATTTCTCTTTTTCTCTTTCTCTTCGTCGGTAAGTTTATATTATTCATTCGTTATTTCGAGTTTAATCTTTTTCCTTTTCGATATTGTGCCAGTCGCGAGTCATGCAATACGAAAAATGTGTGTGTGGGGGGAACAAAATAAAAATGAGGGGAAAAAAAATAGGAAAAAAAAAGAAAGAAAAGAAGAAAGAAAAGTCGAGATACTCGTTTGGTCGTAGAGTATAGTAAAGAGAGAGGGTGTAACGAGCCACGAGGGAAAGAAAAGTGTACCACAGACAACGTGATGAGGATTTTCGCGAAACGATTCTCACGTAATTTCGAAATAAGCAGCTTGCTGTGTCGTCGTAAAATACGAAAGAGAGGAAGAAGCTAGCAGGGATTGTGGGATACAGGCACGTAGATGAAATCAAAGATAAACGTTGGGTAATTGCAGTTTAAGGTGATACTTGAAAGTTAAGAGAATGAGAAAGAGAGGAGAAAGAAAGAGAGGGAAACAGAGGGGATAGAAATAAAGGGGTAAAAGAGAGAGAGAGAGAGAGAGAGAGAGAGAGAGAGAGAGAGAGAAGGAAGGAACGTGACAAAGAACGATAACAACCGGGTGAAAGTATTTTTTCTCTTTTCTTTTTTTTTCCCTCCCCCTTTTTTTCTTTTCTTTTTAAAAGGTTAAGATTAACGAACGTGATAGTAGTACCCGTTTGTTTTTAATGGCCCTAACGTTTTGATCGAATTTGTTCCTTTTTGTTCTTTTTTTGTTTGCGATCCCTGTAACAACCTTTTCTTTTTCTCTTTTTTTTTTATTTTTGGATTGGTTTAAATAATAATTAAATAGATAAAGGGTTATATTGGTTGCTACAATTGAACATAAGAAATCAAATTTAAACAGAATTTATATAGTTGCATAATTTTTAATCCAAATTTTTGGTTTCCCCCTTTATACTAATTCCTAGTGAAAATATTTCTCTTTGATTTACACGAAAAAATATTCGACATTAATAAAAATGTTATAGCTAACAGATGAAATTAAAATAAAAAACAAAATTCGAAGTGCTTTGGGCGTTCAACATTTTTTTTCTTTTTTCTTTTTTCTATTATTTGACAGTTGTCCAATTTTACCCAAATTGGTTTCTCTTGTAACTCTCTTTAGGAAAACATTTTAATTCAATTTTATTTCTTTTTTTCTGTTTTTTTTTTTCGAAAAGTAAAGCGTTACTACCTGATGACATAAGTGGGAAAATAAAAAAATATTCGCGATTGTAGAATTTTGACGGGCCGAAAACGTGTTACAACGGAATCAAATTAAAAACTGCAAAAAACTAATAATAATATTAAAAAACTATATTATATGAGAAAAGAGAAGTTTAACGGGATAAATATAATATTTCGATGAGGATAACGGAGAGGAGGTGGTAGAAGGATTAAATTAATTTGATTAAACGATAGGAACTATCATATAGTTGGATACGAGTGTTAAATTTCGAAGAGCATTTAGTACGACGACGACGAGATGGGTAATTTTTAGATGAGATTTGACTAATTTTATTTCCAATAGGGAATACGACGAGCATGCACGAATATATATAACAAAAACGGGAATGGAAATGGGAATGGAAACGGGAATGGTTTACGACTAGACGACTGTGCGAAGTCTAAAACTTCTTTCACTTTGCTTTTTACGTATTAACTATTCGTTAGTAGCACGAGTACGGCACGTTGGTGGTACCCTCATTAGCGACCACTGCGTATAAGCAACGATGCGATGCGGGGTAACGAATTACCGTATGCTGTTACCCCAGCTGCAAAGCAAATTGCATGAAAACTACAGGTACCGAGTACACACTTTGGAGTGAACCATTTTGTCTTACTATCGTCGTCGCCATGTTAAACGCATGTTAATGTCGACACCACGAGTTTAATCCTACCACCACCATAATTACCACCACCACCACCATCATCATCACCGTTCACCAATTTTCCATCTTTCTTTTATCGCTAATATTTTGTCTATTTATTAAACGATTTTTTTCTCAATTTATCATAACCATTTTGTGTTTTCATTTTTATTTCGTTTCGCGTACACTTGTGTCGTACTTTAAAATAATCGTTTAACAAGATCAATTGTTGGTTTTAAAACAAGGGGTATAAAAAGTTAGGTCGTTAATTAATAAATTATCCGGACAATCGTTTGACGTTTTATTAATTAATCATGCTTCGATAATCCCTCCGATTGAAACTATTATTCTTTTAATCGATAGATACTTTAAGTATATCAAATTATAAATGTAGAAGAAAAGAGATAACAAATAGAGAGGAGATGACATTATTAATAATTAATGAAATATTATTGTTGATAAAGCAATCGATTTTCTTTGGTGTAAGAAAAAAAGATTTGAGAAACATTGTGAAACGGTATTGGAAGGAAGAATCACTGTCGTGATTTTCCAATCCTTGATTTCTCATCCTCTTTCTGTTCCTATCGAAAGCTTTCTTATCGTTTTACTTTTTTTTATCTCGTTTACTTCTTAACCTTGCTAAAGCGGATAGGAAGAAGAGGAAAGCGATATGCAGGTAAAAGAAAAACTCAACGTTGGGAGTAGCTTCCTTTTCGTAGGAAAGGAAAGTAAAGGAAACAGTTTTCGCTTGAGAGATTTCGAGCCCTTGAGCTTATTTTTGGTTTTCCCTTTTTTTTCTTTCTCTCTCTCTCTCGTTTTACGTTTTCTCATCGAACTTTCGAGTTTTCGCAGTGTGACTGGCGAGAAGAAGAAATCTAAAAGAAAACCGGTGGACTGTGAGAAGAGAAAGAAAGTGAGAGAGAGAGTGAGAGAAATCGGGATTGGAAGCTTTTACGTATCGACGAAAAAAGGGTAAATCTTTTCCTTGTAAATGTGTCTGAAAACATACGAAAACTTTCAAGCACGCGTTAGCATTAGATACGCATCGAGATTTCTTCAAATATTTTCTCACCCTTTTACGTTTCATCTATCTTTTTCAAACTATTTTCTCAAATATTAATCATATTGTTCCCTTTCGTCAAATCCAAATTCCAATCTAAAGCAAAATGTTACAGTGTCCTAAATATTCTAAATTTAAATTCTGAAACCATTATACAGATACTTTATATACAATTTTAAAAATAATATCATTTGCCAATTACAAATTAACAAAGATTTAACGATACTAATAAATACATCAGATTATAATTATCTCTAAAACAAATTATACAACAAGCCTTGTATGTGCACATATTGCGATATCAATAATAATAATAATTAAAATAGATCACAACATATCAAATATTTCAATTTTGATCGTACCATTCCTAAATCGTAACGCAACTGTTTCAAACTATCAAACTTAACGTTCTACCCCCTTGAAATTTATATTCCGATTGATCGTGAACGTTTCGACTAAGTACCTATCTCAATACTAAAATAATGGAAAGCGAAGGGTTAGGGTGTCCTGGCGATGGTATACGAAAAAAAGAAAAAATAGAAGGGAGGGTTTGTCGTGGACGGAACCGTGCCAAGTGGTTCACCGTAACTGTGCCAACTTCTACTCTGCGGATAGTACAACAGCAAGCTGGTGGGTTTGCTAGTATGAGCCAAGGTGTGTATGAGATAGGAAATGGTATTAGGTGGTTCCTCCTGACGTATACGCGGAAGGACCTGTACCATCCTGGTAACGGAAGGAAAGGGGGATGGATGGGAAGGGGGTGGGTGTGTTCCTCCGTTGTCAGTGTTTCCCCAAAATATGTAGTAATACGTGTGCATGAGTTAGAGTGTTAGTTGTGTGTAAATTGTAGTACGGTATCAGAGGTCGGTGCCCGTCCTCCAGTTGGTGGTGTCCGATGAGCGTCCGGTTGATACTAGGGATTCTGTTAGTGTTACTCATACTAAAGCAAACCTTTCACGCATACTGAATACGTTTGCTTGTGTCCGAAGTGCTAGCAATTTCCCCTTCCTTGTACACATCGTCGAGGAAACCGAGAGCCCATGGTGTGTGTGTGTGTAGGGTTGCAGAACGCAACCCCTCACCCTCGACGTTTCCTCGACTCCGGCTTACCCTGCGTACATACGAAAGATGTAAGGTCTCGTGTCTGTATTCCGTGTGTATGTATCTATATCGATTGTCTTCGTCACTCTCTCTCTCTCTCTCTCTCTCTCTCTCTTATGTATTAGTACGCATGGTTAGTACCACTCGTAGCGGTTAACCCATCTAGTGGCCTGTGAATAGAATACTTCGTTGAAACTACACGATGTTGGATACCACCTTCTCAGATATCTTTTCTTCAAGAAAAACTGAAAATACTTGCCACGATTTTTTTTTTTTCTAAAAATCTGTTACTATATAATTTTATATCTGGTTCAAATATGTATGGAAAGTTTCTGCTAAATTTTATTGTGTAAATTTAATTCTACACTACTCTAAACCTTTCCTCGAACAGGAATAATAAAAAAATGGATGAATTATATTTGCGAAAAAAAAGAGTCGGTTGGAAAATGAGTTTATTTAAAAAAATACTCTCATGTCAGTAGAATCATAAACTCTGAAGACGTTGGTAGTAAACTCGAAGTAAGAGGAAAACCGCCAATTGCGATCCTCCGAGGAGTGACCTCTTCTTTATATTCTACATAGCAAACGCTGATGCAAGTCTTTCTTTACCAACCTCTACCCCTACAACTATCAAACCCAACCAACCCTTATAGTTGGTTGTTTCGTAACCATTTTTCTGTCTCCCTATTTTTATTTTTCTGCTTCTCTTACCACGACTCACGATCTCTTCCTCTACCTAAACGTAAATTAAACTTTTTTTTTGACGCCGCATCGATCTTTCTATCTATATTTTTTATTTAATTTGTTCTCTTTTATACAAGAATACTCTCTTGGGCCGGATCTATATTGTATCTTTTTATTTCTCGTTGTTCTACAATCGAACATTGTTAACAAAATCAAATTTAGAAATACAATTATCGCGAATTCGATAAATAATAATGGGATCACATACATTAGCAAACAAAAAAAAAAGAATAGAAAACCTAACAACAAGAAGAAATAGTTAGGAACAGATATTTCGACGTGGAAAGTAGAATTAGGGAAAAGCAAAAAGAAGCCAAAAAAAATAAAAATTCCGGTAGTAGTATAGGAGGTCGGGGTGGGGCCGCGGGGGGTGGTTTGGTTGTGGGGATGATGGGTGTTCGGGGAAAAAAGCGAGATTGCAGCTCGCACGCGCCATTCGTGCGGCAAATTAATCGTTTCGCTTGCCAAAAATCCATTACGCTCTTACTACTGCACTACACCTTTTCTGGTGTAGACCCTTCGACCCTCTCTTCTCGTCGTTGATGTCGTACCCAACGGTGGCGGCGGCGGATCCGCGGTAGCGAACTTTAAACGAGTAAAATAAAATAAAATAAAATAGAAGAAAAAGAAAAAAAAATGAAAATGAATAAATAAAAATAAAATATAACAAGAACAAAATAAAAATAAAAAAAAGAAGAAGAAGAAAAAACATAGATGAAGAGGGTGGTGAGGGGGTGTAGTTAAAGGGGAGGGAAAACGAACGCGCTGAGCGAAACGGGAGGCGAGGCGGCCCAGGGAAAAACACTCGCGAATAATGCCGCGATGCGAAATGCACGGTTCACCGCGCATAATTACGAGTGCACGACACGGTACGGTACGGTACGATACGGTACGGTACGGTACAGCACCATACACCAACACCCGTGTACCCCCTCAGAGTTCTAGAATTATTGCGGGACCAAAACGAGCACCGTTCTGTACTGCTGCTGTTGCTGTTGCTGTTGGTGTTGCTGTTGCTGCTGCTATGGCAGCAACCTAAACGAGAGAGGTACAAATGTTTAAGAGAGAAAGCAACGAGTGGAGGGAAAAAAAGAAAAATGCAATCCAAAGAGAGAGAAAGAAAGAAAGAGAGGGGGATGGTATTCGTAGAAAACGAAAGGAGGGTAAAACAGGGAAATAATAATATCCGGAGCTTTTGAATCCCTGAACAATTAGCCTAGGCACTTGAGAAACTAAGCAGTTGAAATCTAATAACAGGGTAGTTTCTTTATCCCATTCTACCCTCAGCCACCCTCCTCCACCACTCCCTTACCTTCTTCTTTCTTCGTGTATTATTCTTTTTTTTTGCAGATTTTGTCCTCTCACTTTTTGAACTACTTATCATTCGAGCAGACCCCAGACTACTGTTCACTCTCATCCTAACATTTTCTGGTCTTTATCTTCTTTTTCTTTTCATTTCTTTTTTTTTTTCTTTTTTCTTTTAATTCCGATATTATCCTAGCACCTTCTTCTTCTCGGTAAAACGAAGGGAAAATCTCGGTTCTGTTGCTGCTGCTAACTTCTTCGACCGAGATTGTTTCTCTCGAGGGAGAGAGTGAGAGAGAGAGAGAGAGAGAGAGAGTGTAACAACAAAGCACACCGAAAGGGTTTCGATAATTATTTTATTATTTCCTGGTAATTAAACACATGGAAAGCATAAAGTTCATAATATCGGTTTCTAGATCGTTTAGCCCTTTTTTTTTTACCCCTTTTTTTTTTTCATTCGCTACGCGTGCATTCCTTTTTTGTTATTTCTCTTCCAATAGTTTCGACTTAAGCTATCGAACAGAAAATAAAAACAAACAAACGAAAAAGAACGAACAAACAAACAAAAAGGAACAAAAATAGAGAACAAACAAATTCTGTTCTTAATCGCGAACGATATACGAAATAAAAATGGGAGAAAAAAAAACAACAAATATTCGCGTACACACACACACGCGCACACACACACACATACATAGGTGCATTTATTTGTCGAGAGAGAGAAAAGAGAAAAACAAGGATAGGAGAACAAAATCGCAATTGGTCGAAGCTTTGATTCGCGAACTGCCAAGGATTTTGTTTTTCAAGATACCTCTCCTCTCCAATATTCGTTACTACGGAATGAATGTGGAGAAAACAAATATATCAAGATACCCAATAGAGAATAAAGAAAAGATCAGTCCTTTTGATACAAAAATATTATATTTCACGCAACACTAAAATTCAACAATCATTTCGCGATCATGCATAAAGAATACACCCACCCCCAGTATATCCTTGATTTTATTTCCTTTTTTTCTTTTTTATCAGACAAAAAGCGAACGAGAATTTCGTACAAACGATTAGTAGTCGTAGACGGATGAATGAATTTTCACTAAGTGAGTACTGCAATTAGTCAATGTTGAGTATGGTTTTGGCACGTTCAGTGAAGTTAACGTTTGATTTTGTAAAAGATATCTGGCCCGTTTTGTTGGTCAAGGTGTACTGTACGGGCCAGTCTGCTAGCCAACCAGACTGCTGCTAGCCAGCAAGCCAGCCAGCCAGCCAGCCAGCAGCAGCAGTAAGTTAGCTTGGCTAACGAAGCACCTACCCCACGTTGAGGGTGAGAAATTAGGGAGGTTTAACGGTGGCCACAATGCGGCAACCCGCGCTCTAAGTGATCATGGATTAGCTTGTAAGAGGAAAGCTAGATCGTCAGAGCCGATATATACAAGAGAGTGAGAGTGAGAGTGAGAGTGAGTGTGAGAGGGTCGGTACTAAAGGGAAAGGGGCTTGCTTGGCAAAACCATGCCATCGCTAGCCGACTAATTACCGTTCTACGGTCCTCGATTTTGCTTTAACTAAACCGCGGCTAGGTTTCCTGATGATCGTTACGGCCATCCGTTACTTGATAAGTGTACATTCGATCTTTCCATTATCTTCATGCTTATGTCATAAATAAACATGTATAAGGAAGATTAGAATTTTAGAAAAATATATGTTTTAATTATAGGAAATATTAGAACGATTTGATAGCTATATCAATTGTATTCATTTGTACAATCTTAAATATAACGTTAATTTATATCAATCATACTTAAACATGTATTAACTATTTTTAAATATCACGGTTACTTGCACGAATAATATTAATCTTGAAATTGGTTGGTAGACTTAAGATCTTTTAGTCTATCTTAAAATAAAATAAAATAAAAAAAAATGAAAAAAAAGAAATAAAGGAAGGTAAAAGTGAGAGAGATGATCATCGGGTCTTATTTGGAAAGCCTGTGAAATGACTGGAACGGTACTAGTTAAGCAAGTACTCAGAGTGCTCTTCGTTTCCTGACACGAGGCATCCCCTCTCGGAAGATGTTTATGCCGTGAGAGGATGCTTTAATCGAGTTGAAGAGGCGACTCGAGTAACCCAATTAAGTCTCTCTTCCGTTACTTCTACGCTTTCCTCAATACCCTCTTACCATCCTACGTTTATCCTCTCAAACCTTGAACCCCAAACCCCTACTACTCTCAATTCTCAACCCCTTTAGTAAACCCCCGTCACCCCTTTTCCCCCTTTTCCTTTCCTTCCTTCCTTCCTTCCTTCCTTCCTTCCTTCCTTTTACCAACATCTCGACTAATGTCGCGGGACATTTGAGGTGGGTACATAAACATCGTACCGTACCGTTCCGTTCCGTTCCATTCAGTTCAGTTTAGTTGAGTTCAGTTGAGTTGAGTTCAGTTCAGTTCCATTGCAAGGATTTTCACGATTCTCCATAAGAGATATCGCATTTTGATATAATGATTTTCTTACTCAAAGCTAAAGACCTTAATATACTTTTCTTTATCCCTGACTTCATACTCAAAACCTAATCTTACTTTGGTTATATACTTTTCCTTTAGTGTTTGCTATCAAATCGTTTCCCAGATAACTCTAGTTATTTCTTCATTGGTTAAACCCCTTCCGGTTTTATGTTTTTAAATTAGAATTTGATTGATTTTTCTTACGGGTTGAATTTAAATATTTTATTTGTAACTATATGGAAACACTTATGCACGCATATTGATTTTTTTAATAATATTATTATTAAATTACGTTCAATTAAGTAATATTATATTAATACTGATGGATTGTGTCAAACGTATTAAACGATTGTAAAAAGAGAAAGTAATTTTTATTCAATTAAAATTGTCATAGCTTAATCATACGAATTAATTCATCAGCCAAATATTATAATTTATTATCGTTATCTAATTATATTATATGTGTATGATTTTTTTTTTTTTATTAATCTCACGATTATAATATACTTTATATGATTTCACATTTTTTCCTTTTCCTTTTTTTTTTATTTCTTCAATTATAATATAGTCGGGGTAAAATTGAATTTTCCTCTCGTAGAAATATATGAGCAAATCTCGAAGTACTTTTTTATCAGGGAAATGCACTCTCCGAGGGAAGATTCCGACTCTTTCCTTTTCTTCAAAACTTTTCAAACTACTTCCGGAATGCAAAAGTCACGCGTGACCTATGACACGTTTTAAGATAAACTTTTCGTATTTCGTGACGAGCATTGGCGTATACACATCGGCGTTCAGGTACCATAACTTTGCCTAACATTCAACACCATTGATACGACAGATTCCAAACTATTCTTATACTTTTTCTGTTTCTTTTTTCTGTTTCTTTTTCTTCGCGAAAAAGAATCGTTTCAGATTCTCTCGTTATCCGATATTTTTCAAATTCTACAAATTCTCTCTTATATTTAGTGTTAAAAGTATTATTCGTAAAAAATGTTAAATAAATTAATCGTTGGATAAATCTATTTTATTATTTCAACGGGTTAAACATTATGTAAAGATAAACAATAAAACAAAAAGAATATACGAATAAAATTTTATTCATTTTCTTTTATTCGTTAAAAATTAATACTCGTATTATAATATAATAAAAGTGCATAAGCTTTCATCGAGGATAATCGAAAATACTGAATCGTTTAAACGTGCTTACCAACTATAAAAATATCCCAACGAGGTAATAAAAAGAGAAAGTTAAAGAAAAAAAAAGCAAAAGGACGTATGTATACCAGGGGACACGTGCATAAAAAGAAACACACGCGCGTAAACTCATAAACACGTATATTAAATATACACGTATCAGTAATATTACGTGTTAAAAAAAGGAACACATGAAAAAGAAAAAACAAAAAAAATAAAACAAAAATTCGAACAAAATGTAATAGAAAAATACACGCAAATAATATATAGAAGAAATATGTAGAAAAATACATACTAATATACTTTGCACGTATACGTGTAAAAAAATATATTTAATAAACGGTCCCACATAATATACGCGATGCACAAATGCATATTCTCACACACGCACAAACAAGAAATGTTAAAGTACGTATGTATATAAGCGTATAAACAAATAAATCTGAATAGCCATATAAACGGGCTCATTCACTTCGTGGGAAAAGTCAAACAATCGTATATACCACCCCCATAAATATATAAATAAATAAAAAATAAATGTTATTACGTGTGTGAGAGTGAGAGAGAGAGTGAGTTTCTGGTTAAAAAGTTAAATAACGCGTTTTGTCGAGTAGTCACTTAAATAACTCGACGTGGTACGTTCTTTAAAGTACCGAGCAATACAACAACACTGCACCAACACCAATACCAACACTATACTAGTAAAGTTGTAGGGGTTTGTAAAGAGAGAAGAAGAGGTATGGGGAGGAAAAGGGGTGGCTCGTAGGAGGATTTGAAGCAGACGCTTTTTATCGGAGCTTCGTTCGAAGGGCCGACGATCGATAATCGATCCTTTGCGGGGATGATGGGGATGGGGAGATGGTTGTACTCTCTCTCTCTCTCTCTCTTCCTTTTCGATATATCGTTATCGTACAAGCAACCTTTGGAAAAATGAGTTGCCATGTTAGACGCGTTGTATGTATCGTAAAAGAAAAATTATAGTCAAGCTTACTTTAAACTGTTTCTTTTCTGTTTCGCGTCACAAACAACACTCTGAGAAAAATTAATCCTAAAACCGTATTTTTAAGAAAGAACATTTATTCTTATGGCGTACTTTAGATACGAATAAGGGAAAAAAAAGAACAAAACCATTGGGGAACTGGTGGTGGGAAAGTGGTAACGGGGAGAGGAAGAGGAAGGCTCGGAGATTGTAGGTGGTTGGCTGTAAGAGGAAAAAATTGGTTGGTTGGTTGGTTGTACAAAATTTTCCCAATAACGGTTCTATTATAGTTTTACGTGGCATAAACATTATCAGTGGGTTGGATTCGAACGAGCATTTGACGTCTATATAAACGATGGATAACACGGAACGAGTGCTCTTTACGCTCTAGAAGCTACCACCCCTTTTCCAAACCCCCGTTTCCCTTTCCAGTCAGTCCTCTCTCTCTCTCTATGGCGTAAAATTGAATTTTCATTGTATCCGACGGATTGAAAATCGATGATCCGAAAAAAATATATGGGTGACACCACCATATTACGATCACAAAACATCTACGGGTATAACCATTTAATAACGCAACTGTATTCTATCCCCCACCCACCTCCCGTCCCCGTAATTTCAACAATCCTATAAAAAATACTTAACAAATTAGGAATAAAATATTAAATTCCCATTCCTTTTGAAAGAAAAGAAGGAAGAAGATTATCGCGATTTTGGCAATATTTCAAATACGCTTTCGCAAAATTATAAATCTAAGGGGGAAAATAAAATCATATAATTTGTAATAAAAACGATATACGCGATTACATCATGGTAAACCCCTTTTTCTAAGGATTGAGTCACCATTTAACACAAACGCGTTACAATCACAGTATCTTTAGTTTCTTTATATCTCTCTCCTGCATCGGATTATTATTTTAATGATTTTGATCTCTCTCTTTTTCTTCTCCTTCTATTTCTATTAAATTCATTTTAATGTGTATAAGAACGAGAGGTATACTCACATTTACATAAAAATGTACAATATATACACTCACGTATACTGAAATAGGGGTGGTATCGTTGTAAACGAGTTGTTCGTCGTGGGGGTAGGGGTAAAAGTAGCATGTTTTCTATATTCTTTTCTTAGCCTGAAAAAAACCCTCCCTACCACCCTCTATCCATTTAATACTCTTTCTTTCTTTCGCATTTTGTTTTGCTGTTCGAGAGTTGTAGTGTTGGTGTTGGTAGTGGTGGTGGTGGTGGTGGTGTTGTGCAGCATGGCAAGCATTAAAGCCAAGAGGAGCGATTTGTTGCCTCGACGGAGTTATGGCTAATAAACTACGCACGCGAATATAACGCCTCGAGAGTGTATCGAGCGTGCACAACGGGAGAAGATACGACGAGAATAAGAAAAACAAGGAGAACAAGAACAACGAGAAGGAAAATGAGAGAAAGAGAAAGAGAGATGAGGGTTAGTGGGTAAGAAAGGGGTAGAAGATAGGGAGGGGGGGGACATGGTGTACTCAAAGGGCGTAAAAGGGTGAAAGGTAGATGCAAGACCGCCGACGCAAACACCAGCAACAATTCTCCCACCACTAACACAACCAACAACACAACCACCACCACCATCACTGCCGCAACTCCGCAATAAATGAATATTTAATCGATCTTCTCGCGTGAATGTACCTAATTTCGTGGTATCGCGAGGGGTTGCTTTTAAACTACGCGTTAAATCTCACGAATTTTCGAGCCCCGGAAACGAACGAGAAGTGTCAATGAATTATTTATAATGAATTAATTATTCCTCGGCTCGTTTGCTTCGTTCGGTTTGTAAAACGCTAGGTTGAATCGAATCAATTCTCCGAAGCTTTCTCTCTTTCTCTCTCTCCTTCTTCCTATCTCTTTATCTTTCTCTTTTGTTAAAATGTTACTTCGCGCTTTTATTTGTCTTTACTGGAGTTTACGATACCCATACTATAACTGTCAATGGTTTTTAATCAAACGAAATGGTCTTTGCAAAAAGGGGATACCAAAGTGTCACCCTTTTGAAAAACCCCCATTTAGGAAACTCTAACGTTTCACAAAGTTTGCTGAGAATTTTCACAAGTTTTTACGTTATTAATTATTAACTAATAATTATTGAGAATAATGAAGAGATTTTATATTGTTATATGTGACTTCGATAGATTATTATTATTATTATTATTATTATTATTAAAATATTTCTTGATAAAATAAAATGACCGTGTGATTTGAATATTATAATTACGCGTAATTTAAGGTTACTAAATTTCTTTATAGATTTTACCGACGTTTTAAATCTACCAGAAGGTTCCATATTTCGTAATTACGATTTTCTTAGGTATGACTTGGTTTATAAGAAGATTTATTTTCAACCGTTTACGTCTAAATGCTTTATTTTCTTAATAGTCGCCTCGAGAAATGTAACCTCGTTTTCTTTCCAAGCAAGAAAGAGAAAATTAGAGAGAATGAGAGAGAGAGAGAGTTGAAGAGAAAATGGACGTTAAAAGTGTAGAACTACGTTGGAGGGAAAAAAGAAAAACAAAAAAAAATATATATATATATATGAAAGTAAAATCATCGACCAGAACCTTTCGGTTGTTTCGTCGCTAAATTACGTTCGGATATCCCCTTTGACTGCTTATCCTAGAATATTTTTCACTGGAAAATACATCCGAGTCAAGCAACCGGGTCACTGGCAATTACGCAAATTATGCAAAGTAAAAATGCAGTGATACTACGAAACGTAGGATTATCTAGATACGTTTATACGATAGAGAAAATATAATGCGAAAAAAAACATAATCAAATCTCTCGCATATAAGAATCAAGTACTAATTAAAATCATTCGAAAAATGATAATGAAAGATAATATTTATTATTACGATTTATACCATTAAATCTCAAAGTATGATGATGACAAAATTGCATTCACATAAAAATGAAATAGAAGTAAATCAATAAAAAATTTATAAACATGAAAATCATATCAATTCCGTGGTCTCATCGAATGAAAAAAAATGGGTTGGGGGTTAGTTTTGTGGTGAGGAGGGTAATGCAAAAGATAAGAGAGCAAAGGGCGAGGTTATAAGGGTCAAATGCAAGGGAGGTATTCGCGATTGAAAGCTTGCCGTGAAACGACTCGGGAAGTCTCGGTGTTATGCATTATGTATGGGGCCTATGCAACGGCACCTGTACTTTGGCATGCGAACCCCATACGTACTCGAACGTACTCTACGTACTTAGGTACTAGGTCCGATCAGCGATTCCGCAACACGAACGTGAACTTGCGACCCTTTTGCGCGCTTCGACCCTTCGAAGTCGATGCACTTTCTTTTTACGAAACCTTCTCAATATTTCCAACGTTTTACCCTTAACTTTGAAGAAATTTTCTCTACCTTCTTTTTTTTTTTGTTCTTTTCTTTTCTCTTTTCTTTCTTTTTTCTTTAGTAGTAGTAGTAGTAGTAGTAGTAGTAGTAAATTCTTTCTTCAACTTTCTTCATTTTTAATCATCAACTTTATCCCCCTTTTTCCTATCCCAGTCTCCCTTTGTTCTTTTGTTTCTATTCTTTCACGTTTACACCATCATTCAAGGAATAAAAAAAAATCTAAAGAAACATAGAAAAGTAAAAGAATAATAGATTTGTATGTTTATACACACACACACACACACACACACACGATTATTTTAAACAATGAAAGAACTAACTTAACAAATGGTTACGTTCGAGGATTATTACACGATTATTTCAATATAAATATAAAAATTCATTTTAAACTAAAGGTACATCAGAAGATTTTTAATGGTAAAGCAATAATAAAAATAATACAATTAAATAAACGAACTCATTCTCTTTTTCTTTTTATTTATTTCTGGAATAATCGTTCGTTACGTTTTATTTACTACTATCGATGCTTATTTCAATTGAATCGACACACGCATTGTAATTAATTCTATTACCCAAAACGATAGGAAGTGGTAGCACGAAACCGAAATCCAAAGGTTCAACGATAAATGGTTAACCATACGCTTCATCGAATGTTATACCTTTCCGATTGTAGCAAAAATAAAGTTGTCTTCCATTCTGCTAACATATTCTTCCCCCATTTTACTTTTTTATATACTATTTTCATTATTTTATTTTATTTTATTTTATTTTATTTCATTTTAATTTATTTCATTTTGTATGTTTTGACTTTATTATATATCTCATTTCTCTCGTTTCTCTTAATATCATAAAACATGAAAATTTAAAACAACCTGTTATTCTCAACAAGAGATGAAATTGCTGCGATATACCTATAAAAATATTTCAAAAGGAAGAAGTTAACAAAAAAAAAAAAAAAAAATAAAAAAAATAAAATAAAATGGAAAAACCAGCAAAGCTATATTTTATATCTATCTTGTATCCTTTAAAGTATCTCGAGTAACTCTTTGAATCATTTCTATCTGCTTTACCTTTATCATATCTTTTTTTTCTATCCCTCTTCATTTTATTTCCATTTGTATTTTGTCGTCTTTGTTACGACCATTATCTTTGAAAAATCGTTGAAATAAAAATAAAATATGATTTGTACGATGACTTTTGCTCGAATAAATCTCTCGTTTAAAAAACGATGCATAATTTAATAATAATCCATAGTAGTAGGGAATTAAATTAAATATATATATATATATCAATGAGTTAACAATTCATTTTAAACTATTTTGATAGATTTTCTATAAAAGGATGTATTGCAAAGCCGTGACGTCGTTAGGCAGGCCGATTATTTAATGGTTAGAGAAGAGAATCGTTTGAGAAATATGGTCGACGGGTGTGCGGGTCGAGCAGCTAATAGATAATTTATCCGCAAAGTTCTGACGCCCTTTAATACACCGTACCTACGAATACCATCTAGAAAGGGAACTAAATTCTATATAATTCTCATAGAAGAAAATTAAAAAAATAAACAAAAAACAAAAAAAGTTGAAGAAAATAAAGAATAAATGTGTGTGTTATCAATCTAAATGATTAAAATCAACTTATTGTTAATAGAATTTCAAATCAATAATTTAATTGTAAAGGAAAATCAAAATAAAGTATATTCGAAATATATTACTTCTCATATTTTTGTTTGATATGATAAATATAAGAATAAAATGTAGGTATCCGTTGGAAAAGTGATAGAAACGTAATCGTAGTAGTTTTCATAGTAATTTTCGTAGTCGTCATAAGATACGCTAGCAAAGATTTCTTCTTCTTCCTCTTCTTCTTCTTATTTGGACGGGATCTGAGAAGAAGTTTTCCCCTTTTAAGTTGCACCTCCTAACGCATACGGAATCGGTTAGGATAGAACGAACGGGTTACATCCTTCGTTTCAGCGGTTTCCGATGAAACCGGAGAGATACTCGCGGCAGGTTAATTACCATCGAGATTGACTCGAGGCAACTGTAATTAAGACGTACTTCGGGCTTTGAGATCTTACGAATCTGAGAGAGAAAGATGGATAGGTTAACGAATAGAAACGCTATTCGTTTGCTGTCGTCTCTCTATCCAACTACGTGTTATGTGCTGTGTGTCTGTGTGTCTATCTGTCTATCTGTGTGTGATTAGGTATGCATTTGTGCGTGTATGCAGTTGGTTGAAAGAGCAGAATAGGAACTATAGTAACTGGTCGCTGAGCTTATTTGCATCTAATGGTCTGTGTCTGACTCGATAATGAATTCGTCCTATCGCTATCGTGTTACCAACTATATTGAGGATTAACTATCCTATATCTGTAGCATCTTATTTCGACGATTACATTTCAAAGATATAAGTTAACAATCTTATTTCTTAATTAATATATCACGATTTAAATAGAATTGTTATATCAAATGCAATGAGATAATTATTGGTGATCTTTCAGTAGTATCAACAATACATTATTACATGTTTGAATGTATTTGTTTTAAATAATATTTCAATGTTATAACAAATACGTATAATAAACTTATCATTAAATTCATGATTTTAAAATGACTTTAATAATGCAACAAAATATTGTAATGTTTTACGATAGACAAACGTTAGAAAATAACCGTAATAACAGGAAACTACTGTATAATTTAATAATACAATGTAAAATAACGAATTCGTTTGAAGAAATCCAAGCTTTGATATTACCTTATCATCGGCATAATTAAAACATTAACCAAACAGTCAATTTTCTATTATTTTATTATTTATAAGCAACCAGTGAATAAAACGCGTTTAACTGTGTTAACGTTTCTCTATCTCAGTTTTAGATTTTTCATTCGTCCTTCTTAAAGACTGACGAAGAAAAAGACGATACGCGAGAAAATGAAAGAGGGCATACAAATGGAAATGAAGAGAGATGGAATGATGGAAAAGAGTAGAAAAAAAGAAAGAGAGAAAGATAGGAAAAATGAAAGTACGAAATGCTAAGCCAACGTAACACTAAGTACGAATACAGTAGATACAAATTCATTTTCAACATCGAAAGAAACTTGAAATCTCAAAGAATACCACATTCTCTCTCTCTCTCTTTCTCTCTTTCTCTCGACTTTTTGATTTTCTTCTTCTCTCACTGCCTTTGGGCTATTCTTGTCTCTCTATTTATGTTTCATTATCTTCCAGACTCTCGAAGATTTTACAAACCTTCCTAACCAATCTTGATTTTTCCTTATTTCTATGTACTCTTCCTGTCTCTCTGTCTTTCTCTCTCTTTTTTTTATGTACAGTCAGTTTCTTATGTTCGACGATCTTACGAACTGTTCTTGTTAAATTATCACCACCACTTTTTTTCATTTCCCTTACACGTTAAAAATTGGAAAGTAAAAGATAGAGAGTAGTCAGCCATTCTGATTTTCAAATTACATCAATTTTTACTCGTCGTAATACACGATCAGTGTGATAAGAAATCAATGCAGGTATTATAATGTTCTATCACTCTTTCTTTCTACAATGATTTTCAACTAATTTTACACTTTACTATTTCTTAACTGAGACAACCCTATTTTAAGTAACCCGTTTTAGAACATTTCATATACTCATACTTGTTCTAACAGTTTATAATAAATATACAGAATGAGTTACTAAAAAATGATTGAAATAACAATTAAACATATGGGATACATAAAAGTATTTTAGATACATATCAAAGAAGAGTAATTTTCCTGCGTACGTTGTTCAGTTTACGGGTCAAGTAATATCATTTAATTGTTAAACGATAAGATTTATTTTAAATGATATTATAATTCTTATTATTGACTCACTGGGTATAATAAAAATGTAGTTTTAAGTGTTAGAATCGAAGGAGAAAGAAAGAGGAACGGTTAAGGTGATCCAAGACGTATCGTTTTCCGTTCACTTGGCAGAAAATGCATTCGTGCGGAAACGTGCACGCGCTTGGACTCTTTAGAAATTTCCGATAAACCGGAATCGAGCACGACGCCGATAGTCCCTAATGGATTCACCTGCCTTTAAGTATATCTCGATCATTGTATACATGTTTATATATATATATACATGCAAATGTCCAGTTATAGATCATATAATAAAATACAATACATAATGTAACAAATTATTTCTGCTTACTTTTACACATCACATATAATATCTCGTCATATTTTAAATACGAGTACGATAAAAAATATTTACTTGAACTTTTCGAAAAAATTGCAAAGATGCACAATTTACAGCATTGTATTCTCTGATATTTTCTAAACCTTTGCAGACCGATTTATAACTCGACAAAGTATTCTACGCGTAGACAAAAGAGTATACTTTAATTTTATTTCGGATTCATCAACTTATGTTTAAAGTATTTTTTTGTCAGATTATCGCAAGTACTTGAAAAATTGTGACTAGTGTTATGTGGGACACCCTGTATATATTATTTTTAACATACTTCGAATATTATTTTGTTTCTTTTTTTATACTTAATATAATTCGAATGTGTTGCACTAAATGTAATTCAAACTTTTTATTCGACGTGAAATAAGAGAAGGGACTATCCATAAAATTTACGGAAAGAGCATCCATAACTTGTAAGTAGGATGTTTCTTTTCTCATGGCTTTCTGTCCCTTTCTCTCCCTCTCTCTCTCTCTCTCTGTCTTTCTCTCTCGTGAGAGATCCTTCGAGAATAATATTTTACAATATCCGATTGTTCGAAGGAAAAAGCGATATCCACTTATTTCCAAACGATCGATGCGATGATTAAGCGACCGCGTGCAACCTCGTAAAACTTTACTAACACCCTTTACCTATCCCCGATCCCCATCCCCTCTATCCCCCTCTTCCCTAAGGTGATTCGATGATTTTATCTTGGAATTATTTTTTATCTCATCTCTATCTCTCTTTCTTTCTTTCTTTTTTATTTTCTTTAAAATTTTCCTTTTATGGAAACAAAAATGGAAAAATTGAAAAAAGATAACAACCCCTTACCCCTCAGCCCATCCCCCCACCAACCACGACAGTCGGCGCTCGTTCGGAAATTTGCGGACGAAACGGACGAAAGTTGGAAGGATTTCTAAATTGGTTAAAATTGACGGCGAACGAGGATAATGGGAATTTATCGCTTTTGTCTTCGGCACACACCATGGTGTGCTAGCTGAGGGTAAGGACGAAAAGGGTGGAGTGGAAGGAAGGAGGTGGTGGATACCAGGAGCGAGCTTTTTCTGCGATTCCAGAACTTTCCACGGGTTGGTATTAGTTCGACTGCTTTTTATCTTTTTTCTTTCAATCTCTCATTTTCTCTCTCTCTCTTTCTCTCTTCCTCCCTCTTTTTCTCTTTTTATCTCTTTTCCAATCTTTTTATATATCTAATCGTTTTGAGAGAGACAAGTTAAAAAAGAACAAAAGTTAAAGAATTTTCTTGCAAGTTGATTTACAGACTGAACCCCACTTGAGATTAATTTCAATAAGACTTGATATAAATTTGTATATAACATTAACGATACTTAAAATATATGTTTGTATTAAAAATTGGTCTCAACATTGGAGACAATTTTTCGTGTTGATCAAAATGTATTTGAAAAATCGACAATATTTGTAATTTAAATTATAACATATTTTCTTTCTTAAAAAGTAATGAACAATTTAAAAAATTCGGTCAAAAACCTTTTTTTCGGATTACCCCGATATAACATTGGTTGATTTATTCATACAAATAAAAAAAAAAATATGATAAAACAGAGGTGTGTCAAATCGTAGATAAATCAAAACGCGGTAGTGGCCGAAAAGGTAATTCGATCCATTCGTAAATTTCTGTCCCTCTCTCTCTCTCTTTCTCTCCTACTCTCTCTCTCTCTCTCTCTCTCTTACTCTCTCTCAATTATAAACGTTAATGAAGTTGGCGAGTGCACACGTCGACGATATAGTAGGAGGGACGAAATGCTGCTAGCATTTATAATCGCACAGATCTATACGTTGTAGAACGTAAATTTCATTCCCATTAGTTGCATGTATATTCATCTGTGGTATAGTCCGATGTCGTAATTCATCAAGCACCCGAACGGAAGCTTATTGTCGATCGTATTTCATTCATATCTTTTCGAGGATATCGCTTAATCATCCCCCCACCCCCCTCTTATTTTGACACAGATGAACGCAGTCGTTAAAGACGTTACACGTGCTCTTCCCATATCGAAAACATATAAATATTACTTTTACGAATATAATAGAAAAACCTTCCACCCCCGCCTACCCCCTATACATAAATCGAATTTAAATCGTTGAAAATACGAATCATTTTGCTACAAAAGTATTACGACCAAAAATTATTTATATATATTCTATAGAATATATTGAAAAAAAAACGTTTGGGAGATATCAGAATTCTCGTATCGGTTTCTTCCTCTTTGAAATTTTCTCCCAGTCGAATATCAATGATCGTTTAAAACATTAACGTTGTGCACGCGTGTATGAAAGAGAGAGAGAGAAGAGAAGAGAAGAGAAAAGCTCCCTTTTTTTCAGATATCATCCGTATTCGACTATTTTCGTATTTATGAATCAACGTTTAATCAAATTCGGTTTGTGAAATAAAATCGATCAGTTTTCAGAAGTACGTTATAAATGTGAAAAATGAAACTACGTAACGTTGAATGAAGAAAAAAATATGAAAAAAAAGAGAGATAAAGAGAGAGAGAGTAGGAAGACTGTCGAACAATGATAATGTTCGGATGAATGAATTCTTTGTTAATTACAACGCGGGATTCTGCGATTTATAAAAAAAATAAATACAAAAAAAAAACATAATATTTAAAAGAACACACTAAAAAAGCAAATTACTTCGTATTCGTTCGGTGCACGTTATAAGAGATAGAAAAAAAAAGAAAAACCCATGAAAAAGGTAAATAATAAAAGAATGAAATATCACGCGGGGTAGTTGTAGAGTAGTAATTTCGGTGTTGCCATGATTGTTATACAAAAGATGATTTAATAAAGGATTTTGCGGAATAAAGGATTAAGAATTAATTACGAATCATTGAGTAGAGAGCCACGAGATTGCAGAAAGGATTCGCGAAATACGTGAGTCTCGGGACGAGGATAATATTTGGCAGTTTCGTCCTCGTCGTCTTCATAGTTTTCGTAGTCGTAGTCGTAGTCGTAGTCATAGTCGTAGTCGTAGTCGTCACCGTAGTCATCGTCGTCGTCTACGGTGTGAGTTGTTATCAAAGAGAAGTTCATTTGTAAACGCGAGCTTGATTAGAAGCGGAAACGCGAGATGCGTGCCAGAGAGAACGTTCTATTCATACCGATTGCGCACGTTCGACTATACCACCCCTAATAATAATCTACGTTAGACGAATATTTCCAAATAATTATTATTTATCATGGTAATACAACTAATGTACACTTCTTTTGATTTATATGCGTTAATATAAAACAGAATATTCCAACTAATTATTTTCTATTTTTTCCTCCTCTGATTTTTCTTTTTTCCTTTTCTTTTTTAGATCGATTTTTTTACAAAGGATATTCATTGAAATTGTATTAGTGTTTTTAACTCAATTTATATCTCCGACAAACAATCGTAATATATTCAATATAATAATAATCAATTCCTCAATGTGTAATTATTAATCAATTGTCATAATTGCCAAAGTACACATCAATGACACTAATCTCTTGCATTCATTATTAAAAAAAAAAATAATTTCTATCAAAGTAAGAGATAAAATAATGCTTAAAAATACCATTTGACGTAATAACGTTTGCCAATTGATATCTCGTCAGAAACGTGGAGAGAAAAGAAAGAAAGAAAGAAAAAAAATAAAAAAATAAAAAGAAGAGGTATACACTGTTATCGGTATTGTTACTAGATAAAACTTGAAAGATGTGTACACATACGAGTATATCTATCTATACGCGTGCCGTTTAAACAAACGTATAGAGAAAAAACAAATGGAGTGAGTAGCAAGTTGTCAACGTGGATCGTCGATAAATCGAGAAAACGTGGATGAGTGAGTGGGGTGGGTGGTTGTAGAAAGTCAGATAGGTGGAAAGAAAAGGAAAACGAGTTATAAATAATCTAATAAAAAATAAACAGAAAGAGTGATAGAGGTAAGCGACAAAAAATGGAAAAGAAATAGAAAAATAACCCCTAAAAAAAAAAAAGAAAAAGAACAAGTGGAGAATACCGTATATTGTAGAGTAGTATGGTTGGAGTCAATACGTTTAACGAGCGAATCGTGTAAAAGAGATAGAGTGAGAGAGATAGAGAGAGAGAGAGAGAGAGAATTCCCTTTGCAGAGGGGAGACCAGGTCGGTGTCACGTACTCAATAGCCTCTGGGACACGGCTGGCACGTGACAGCATCAACGCGTCAACCCCTTTATGCTATATTGGGTGGCATTATGCTACTGTATTATCGCGTTCACCTACAACGACCAAGCCCGTCTCTGCATTTCGGTGCGGTTTATAGCCCTGTCTCTGTCTCTGTCTCTCTCATTCTCTCCTACACGTACACACATAGATATATTCTCTCTCTCTTTCTCTCTCTATTCCTCTATTTGCAATCATATATACATAATACGTGTCTATAGATTTGCATGTACCATCGTACCAATGTCTCTTCGTCGATTGAGATCGAAACTGAAACTCATCGTTGCACAAATGTATGTATCTCTATACCATTCGCTAACGTAAATCCTAGATTTACTGTTATTTCAAATATTATTTCGTAATTGACAACAATTTTTTGACATTATTTTTAGAGGTTTCTGCATACGTGTAACTTTTTTTTGTTTTTTTATGTGTTATTATTATTTTTCTTTGGGATATTATGGAACAAATAAAATTCGATAGGCCGTGATCTAGTGTATATGTTGTAGGAAAAAAGAATGATCGGGAAAGATAAATGGAAAATTTTCGAAAATCTTTCCAACGTAAAGGAAAACTACACGCGAGGAAACTTGTAAAGCGTTGAGGTAGGGAGACAGGGGGAAAAAAGAAAGAGGGAAAGATTTAGAAGGGACAAAGAAGCATTGTTCCGTGCATTAATTACGAGAAGAATAAGAAAAAAAAAAAAAAAAGAAAAAAAGAGATGGCCCTCGTCTTTCGAAGTTTCGCGGATCTCTCGGGTTCGGCAGAAAAATTTTCTTCCCTGATAGAAATTTGTCTCTTATTTCGCTGACGTTTGCTGCGTTAGCTCGAACCAATTCGGTAATAACTTCGGTGACTTTGATTTCGCGACTCCAAGAAAAACTTTCAATTATTCTCCAATTAACTATCGATCAAATTTATTACGATCTTCTTTTGTATATTAAAAGAAAAAAGAATATCGATAGAATGAAAAATATATCGATACGTTAAAACACGATCATTCAGTTTTAAATGAAACATGTTAATATTGTCGAATCGCGTGTAATATAAAAAAATATCCATGTGAAATCATTTATACATTTAAAATAATGCAAACAACATTTGTGTAAACCACCGAAATTATTCTTCATAATATATAAAACAATACGTCGCTCAATTTTTTTTCTTGTTGATTTTAATTTGATGCTCAAATAAAAAACAAAATTTCCAACGTTGTACGAATGAACTCTTGATAACAAAAATTATTTTCAGTAAAGAACAAAAACCTTCGTCGAAATTTGGAACAGTCGTTAATTCGCATTAAAGCAAAACCCAAGTTTTTTTTCTAGCTGATTTTAATTAAAACGTTTTCGAATAAAAATAAAGAAAAAAAGAAAACAAGTTTAATTCGCGGGCCGAACAAATTGATTTGGGGAAAAATGGTAAATTTTGAGTGAAGAAAAAAAAACATAAAATTAAAAATATTATAATGAAAAAAAAACAAAACGAATAATTATCTCTTAAAAAAAAGCATAAAGACGTTGCTCCTTCGTACCATCAATTCTAAAAAAAGCACTTGTATTGTTTGTTTATTACATAGTCTAATGCAACGAAGTCACACCGGAACAATAACTTTCATACGTAACTCCGATAGGGCAGCTCTTTTCCAGGATTATCAACGAGGCTATTACTTTAGTCTATTTAACGTTGCGGTGTGATCCGTACGCGTGAAATCGTGTAAAATATGCAGACCGTGCGTAATGAAGGTATGTTTAATAAATGCCCATCCGAAATCGCAACGCTCTCGTTTTACCACTCTCGCGAACAAAATTTCTATACGGTTGGGGGTGCAAAACCTGTTCACGTTACCCACCACCCAACCACTGGTGTGCATATACAATATATATATATATATATATTTGTTCTCGCTAACAAATTCGAGTACGTGACCGTACCGTACCGGTTGCTTATATTTTACAATATACATGTATATAAAAAAAAAAACGTAAAAAAATCAAGAAAATTATTTGCTTGATGCAACACACAAAAACGTAGAAACGTTTACTCAAAATTTTGTTTTCAAAATATTCGCTATGATAATTACGATTTGTTCGAACTTTTTTATCGATACGTTTTATTTATTTTTCTAAGAATATTGCTCGAGATTACTCGCGGTTTCGTCCCCACATTTTTTTTTCATTATTTATATATTATTATTTTAATTGAATGAATTTTTGTTGTTGTGGAGATGATTATAGTGAGAATGCCGTTTTTGTTTTTTTTTTTTTAATCGTTAATTGAATTAAGCAATAATAGCTTCATTACGATTATGTTAAAAAGTAGGTGGGAACATTTGTTCGACGAAACTATCAATCGCGTGGAATTTAATTCGCGGGAAAATTTCACCCGATAGAGCGGAAAATGGTTTCCTTCTATTTCTCTCTCTCTCTCTCTCTCTCTCTCTCTTTCACACTGTCTCTTTAACCTTTTTCAATGACCCACCCCCATTCCTCCTCCTACTCTTCTCTTTCGCTTCGTTCGCTCTTTTCCCATCCAGAGAAAAAGAACGCGGAATGCAAACTTTTCGACGTCCGCAACGATCAACTTCCTTTGCGGATAGTCATCGTTGTGATATTTAAACGAACAAGTTAAATAAAAAAAAGAAAAGAAAGGACATAAATTAACACACATTATCATCATCATCATCATCATCATCATCGACGATGAAATAATTCGCTTATTAAAATGGCAATTCCAAACAAAATCGAATTGAGAACGCGCTCGTTCGTTTCCAATTATTTTCCGATAAAATGTATGGCGTTGACAAAAATGAATAACAAGTAATTTAATTGTTCCCTATAAACAATTTGGGCCGTATTATTATTTTTCTCTATTATTATTATTATCTATTAATTATATACATTTTTCTAATCAAGTATATATATTACGATTATGAACTTGTAAATCTGTAAATGATTAAGTAAAAAACAAAGCAAAAGAAAAACGGTAAAGAGTCTCACAATTATGCATGAACATAAATAACAGTAATAATACGATAGTAATTAGCATAATATAATGATTACAATAATAATCATAATTTGACCAACAATTCCACACGATTTATAATTAAATAATGCAACATAAATTGCATAGATCAATTGGTCAACCAAATTGGTTACCCGAAATACGAATAATATAATATAATACACAATAATACATAAGTTCAAATCAAATAATAATACATCGATGATAAAATAGTAATAGAGAGAAGACGATGATTTATATGGAAAAATAATAAAAAATAAAAAAATAAGAAGAAAAAAAAAACAGAAATAGAAAATATAAATAATATCGTTGTGCTGTGTGTCCCGAAAAGAAATCTTGATGTAAGAAAAATCTTTTCCCTTGAAACGTTTTGCAGTGAACTAGAGCTTGATAGATAGTAGCAAAGAAACCGAAAGATAAAGAAAAAGAATCGGAAGTAGATGGGTGGATGGGTGGAAAGGGGAAGAAATCGACCATCCCCCTCATGGCTTCTGGCATCGGATATGTATGACATCGTGCCACCGATACGTTTCAAATTCGGAACAGAACGATGTATCAGATCACAAGAGCGCATTCGTGCGTGATCGTTCGAATCTCTTTCTCGACCCTTTTCTCCCTTTTCTCCCTTTCTCCCGTGATTCCCCCCCCCTCATCCCTAACCGACCTCACACCCTTTCCCATCCCCTTTCCGTTCATTCTGAATACGCACGCAGCTACTTTTCTGCGAAAATCTTCGTCTGGCTTTCCTTTCCCCTATCGAAGAAATAAAACGAGATGTAAAAAAACAACAAATCATCGTGCTTCTTCTTGCAACCCCTTTTTCCCCGCTCACCCCTTCACCCTTTTCTCTCTATCTTCTATTAAAGAACCTGCTTACCTTCTCTTATCATAACTTTGTGTTTTATTAACTTTCCCTTTACTGAATTCTCTTCTTCAGTTTGATTATATTTAAATAAAACCACGTTGCACGTAATACATACTCGTGTGTTGTTTTAACATAGATATATGATAATGTTGCTGTTTAAATGGTTAGTTTTTCGAGTAAAGTATTGATGTAAATTTAACGAAAGTTTATTGTTACAGTTGAAATAATATATTGAAATTGTTGAATAAAATAGAAATAACGAAGTATTGTGCGTTTTTTACTTAACACAAAAATTCAGAATAATTTTGTTTTACGAATTCTAGTATTCAAAAGTAGAAAACTAAGTGAACGAATATTTTGTAATAATTTTCAAAGACAAAGATTGAATGGTGCTTTCCCGTTAATTAGTTCATCTCGTCGTAAAAATGAATAATTTTTATTCTATTCTAGCGTATATATATTTTTATATTCTTTATGTGACGTATACTTTATCGACCATCAAATGCGTTTTCCGTGAAAAGTATTTCGTCGTAGAGAGGAATGAAAGTAATGCTTTTGTTACATTTTCTCTATTTCTTTTTGTTCCTTTCTTTTCTTCTTTTGTTTTTATTTTTCACAGAACGATTGAGTCAACCATTTTTCTATTTGTTTCCATTCTTTTGCTCGGGTATGTTATTTTTTAAAATCCATCCTGCCATGAGAGAAGTCATTTTAATATTAATTTGTTTCTTTATTACAAAGCGTAACAACGTATGGTCAATCTAGACGATAATAGCCGCGTATATATTCAAAGAGATAAATATTTAAAATATTCATTACTTTCAAAAGCGTATGGTTTTATCTCCCCTCTACCTCCTTCTACCTCTCTCTCTCTCTCTCTCTCTTTTTTACTAAATAGTACAAAACAAATGATTATTTCATTTCACGTAAACTAATAATAACGAGTATCGGTAACACTGAAACAACTTTCGAACGAAAAGAGACGAAAATTCACATTAAACCGAAAAACGTTGCTCGAATTGACCCTTTTACGGTAGAATTTTTTATTCAAAAAGTGTTATAACATTACGAATTTTGTGCAATATTTGTTTCTCCTCTTATATTTTATATATATATATATATATATATATATATATATATATATATATCTTTGACCTATTTTTTACATATCGCGATTAATCAATTTGACCGGTTAAAAAATGTATAATGTTTTCTTTTAAAACATTACAATTAATACGAAAAAGAGAATAGCTATCTGAATGTGGTTATGAACGATTGAAACTTTGATATTTTCAATATTAAAATGGTCAAATGTAAGGGTCACGAATTGATGAACAAAAATTCAAGCTTTTCTCAGTGAATTATAAATTTTCACGACTTATATTATTAAAAAACAATTTTGAAAATTCTCACCACGAAAAATTCGTAAGAATATTTTTTCATTTGAAAAGCTAATAAAACTAAACCAGGATAAATGTGTGTGATATCTCAGTATTGCACAGTGAATGTATCCGATATCGAATTTATCGAAGTGCTTCTCTTTGGTGTGCTCTCGTCGACGAAGATTTCCTGTCCACGGTACGCTTGATAAACAGCCACTCGATCCCAAAGGAAGGAAGGAAGGAAGGAAGGAAGGAAGGAAGGATGGGGATCGGGGATCGGGGATCAAGGATCAGGGCTCGTGGGGAAAGGGGGTTGAAAGATCAGGAGCTCCTTCGAGGGTGTTCGGGACAAGGGATGCTTGGTTAGAGGAGTTGTGTACGAAAAGAGAAACGATCAACTACTTGTAACAGTAGTAGTAGTAGTAATAGTAGTAGTAGTAGTAGTAGTTGTATCAGTATTAGTTAGAGCAAGAAGGAAGTAGAGTATGTGTACGTTGACAGGTAAGGTGCGTGCCAGGGAGACATGAACTCTGACGTAGGGGTGAATAATGGGCTGGCACTTTGACACCAGGAGCTGTTGGTGCAACTTGCTGCCAAACGGGTTGCTATCGTAGACGAAGAAGAAGAGTTAGAGTAACAGAGACAGAGATATAGGGTGAGAAAGAGAAAGAGAGAGAGAGAGAGTTCTTGAGGAAGAAAACCTTAGGATGTGATGAGAAGGAAGAAAAATGCAGAGAAAGGCTTGGATACCCTTGTAAGGGTGTATGTAAGTAGGTAAGGGTGAAACGGGGTTTCGGTGAGTAGATAGAAAAAGGGAAAGGGGAGTGAGGGAGTAGAAAAGAAGAGGGAACCTACCGGTTCGTGATTTATATTCATAACTTTAATACGAACGAAGCTGCAGTCACGTCGCCAGAACCCACGCCGGCACCCACGTAATTTACGTATTTCTCTTGGCTCCTGTTCTCCACTCGAAAATGGTAGCCTTCTACCAATAAAAAGAGAGAGAGAGAGAGAGAGAGAGAGAACTAGTGATATGACAAGTCACTGATATTCCAAAGATAGAAGCGGAAACAAGAGAAATGTATATCACAAAATGTTATAGATCTTAGGTGTTGGATGTTTTACGAAAAAGTATGTATTTCTGAACAAGTATGCGTGTATTTGTTTGTACGTTTAGCAAATAATGTCTTTCTACTCGTAGACGACAAGTTTCTAACATCTTTTTTGTAGAAACAACCGACCTCTTGATCGTTCAATCTTTCGTTTCGTTTCGTTTTGTTAGATTTTTTGGTTGTTGTGTTGTGTCTCGTTCGTAAATGGTAAAACTTTTGCATCGGTCAAAAGTGTATGTGATCTTGGGATAGTTTTAACGAAAAACTCGTGTGTCTTTTCTACCTCTCGACGATATTTCTTACCATCTTGACATTTGAGAGAACAGTACCGGGAAACGTTCTCGGATACAATGGAAGACAATGTTAACTTCGAAAAGAGCTTCCTTTCTACGTGCTCTCCTTTCGATAATAAAAAGGATAAAAGGATCGATACGAAATAGAATTGGTCTGACGCTTTTAAACTGGACACTATTCTAGTCTCTCAAACTAAGTTTATATCAAACGAAGAGTAAGAGAATAAGATAGGGACACAAAGAGATAGAGAGTGAGAGTGAGAATGATTAGGTGAAACTACCCTTGAGATCAATAACGGATTGCTTATTCAGGTGGTAGGATAATTTCCTTGAAACCTAGTCCAGGATAATAATCGAAGGTTAGGTTAATAATCATTCGAGCGTGTACAACGTTGGTCAATAATACCATGCACCCATACAAGTGTATTCCTGTTTGATATCAACTGTTTTGTTCATCAACGATGGACATCATTTTTATCATGCATTTTTTTTTTTCTTCAAATCAAAACGATAGAAAAGTACCACAAATCGTACAAATGTAAAATCACGCCGGCATGTAGAAAAGATTGATAGAGAAAGAAATAATAGTATGTTTTTTCGTTTGCAATAAAGGAACAAAGAATCGTGTCCGATTTGTTAGATTTCTTTTGTCAAACGTAGAAACTAGACTGCGATTTAAATTTTCATTTGACAACAAAAATGAGAATACCGTTTGGTGGCTGTTGCGATGGTGTTGCGAAGAGAAGGAAGGGTGAACGCGACGCGACGCAACGCGAAAAAAACTGGAACAAGTTCAACAGCGAAAGCTCAACGTCTAAATGCATCCGTTGTCCTGATGTTCGTGGAAATGCATTTTCTCCCTAAGTTAAATATATCTCGGTAAGATAAAAAAAGTACAAAGAAATTTGTCTTGGTAAGAAAATTTGTAGATGAAAGAAAGAAGGTAGAATAGAAACAACATAGAAAAAACAAAGAAAAACAGAAAAAGAAAATGAAAAAGGATAAAACGAGAAAGAAAATGGAGTGAACATTAAACTAAGGTTCTAGTAAACTGAACTAGGTTTAGGTTAATGCTTAGAACAAACTGGTAACACGGTGTGATTCGAAATTGTCCTGTTTAATTACGGATTCTAAAAGCTCATTCTTAAGACTTTTCCTATCCAAATACGCAAGCACTAGGTTCGCTTGACCTAACCTCTGTTATTGCTACTTTTATGTTCTTCCTTCCACTAAAGGTGCCGTCAAGAAATCGATTTTCCATGTACTACTGGCTTTCCTTTCTACTCGATGCTTTCTAACAACCATTCAAGAATCTTGCGTTCAACGAGTCCTAGTTAGAAGAGCTTTTTCTCAAATCTTTACCGTTGTCTCTATTCTCTCTTTTTATCTATCTATCTTTATCTCTTTCTATAACATGTTATTTGATCCTCGTATTTCCGGCGAGTTAAAATCCGATTAATGACCAGTTAGAAATGTTACGAGCTAGAATTTACACGATTTTACAACTGTCCACCTTTTAATTCGACTTTTTCGTAAAAGTTTTATAAATATATTTTTGTGTAATAATAATTACTGAGAATAAAATTAGAAATAAAAAAAAAAGTGGGTTCATAGATTTAAGAAGGGAATAGTATATCCACGGGGATTACTTCAAGTTCGTTAAGTTTGATTACTGTTTTCAAATTGATGGAATAGTTAAAGGGAAGCTTTACGTTCGTTTACGATTATTGGAACATGCAATCAGTTTGTTTAGCTTTATTTTACGCAATACGGATTAGGATCTTAATCGGTAATCACAGAGAATCATGCAAGAAGTTGAAATTGAGATTTGAGTGGACAGTGAAAATAAGGGAAAGATAAAGATACGGATAAAAAAAGAAAAATGGGGGGGGGAGGAAGAAAAAAGTTAAAGTTACTTACGACTCGAGATAGAGTCGTTAAAAACGCGAACGAATCATCGCGTTTCAACGGCCAGAATAAAATTCGCTTGGCTTTCGCATTGAACCGATTTTCTTTTTTTCTTTTCCTTTTGTCGTTTCCATTTTTTTTTTTTTTATCCTATTTTTCTTTTTTTCTCTCTCGGTATCGTTGAATTAACGTTCGCCGTGCGAGAGACGTATTATTACACGAGGCTCTTCTCCGTTCCGAGATATTTAAAATTTTTCCCTAGGTGTAAATTATCGGTGTACACGAACTGTTATTTTCGGGTTACGCCGAAACGTAATTCTTTTCTTAAAACGTAGACAAATTGTAGGTATAGGTAATTTAATGTGAATCATAAATATTGTCGAGCTAAACAACGCAGACTAATTTATCTTAATTATTATTATTTAACACAAAGAGAGAGAGAACCACGCCACCACCCCTTCCCACTTTTAAATTGAATGTTTAAATATTCTATTTAAAACGTGCGATACTTATACAAAATCCGAATTATTCTATTCATTTCTATTCTCATAAATTAAACTTTAAAAAAGAAAAAGAAAAAACAAAGAAAATATAATCTAAAATATCTCGAACTTAATTTCCCTTTGGTGTAACCGAGCACGTAAAAAACAAAATCCACGTCACATCGGTACAATCATTTATTTTTGATTTTATTTTTTTGTTCTCACAGTTTAAACGTAATTACCGTTTAGTAAGACGATCGTAATCCGTGACTCGTTGCTAAGAACCACCCCCAACCAACCAACTAACCAACCAACCAAGAAACCCGCGTTTCGAAAATAAGGACTGGGAAAGCTCTTTTCATTACAGAAAGAGAAAGAGAGAAAGAGAGAGAGGACGAATTCAGCAGTCTCCAGCTTAAAATACTAGCGAAATGTTTAATTTACGCGCCTTACCCTACTCTCCTACAGAAGTCTCGAGCTTCCGGGTTGGAGCCTGGTTGCTACAACCCCTCTTCCACTTCCATCCACCCCCCACCGGGTCGTGAATATTCGCGAAAAGTCTGTGCTCGTTAAACATCCGAGCCCGATCGCCGATTTGTATAACCTTAATGACGACCCTCGTCCTTTCTAGCACCCCCTCCCTCTTCTTTCCAATCCCACCCCCTTTTTTTACTCTATCTATATCCTCAACGGCCTCGTAGTTACATCTCAACCCCCTTACCCACCTTACCTTTACCCACAAACCCCCCCTATAATGATTCTCTCTGGGTACTCGTTTCTAAAACTCCAATTCCCCTTCCCCCCCCCTCACCACCCCGTTTTGGTTTTCTTCGTGCCGAACGTTTCACCCAAAGTCTACCGCAACTTATCGACTTATTTTTAATTAATGTTCAACCACCCCTTCACCACGTTCTCCTCCTCCCATCACCACCACCATCACCAAATCAAACCACACCTCGCTTTAATGACGCAAATTTCTTCAAACGTGTGCGTGCGTACGTGCGTGCGTTGCATGATGTTTAAGGGTACGTAAAAATATGAATATAGTATATGAATATGAGTATAACGTTGCTTAAAATGAACGGTTGAGGAGGTTTAATGTGCAAACGTTAAAGTAGTTGTGACACGACATTAGTTTTACCCTCCGGTTGAGGAGGGTAGGCAGATCTTAGATTTTTATAAAAAGTATTTCTTACACTTTGAAATAGAATTTATTACTTAGCTTGGTTATACTCGAGAAATATAATGTTCCTATTAATAATCGTAATAGATGAGATGTTCTCTTGGTTTTCGGTTAAAAAGATGCAATGGTTTTTAAGACAATATTCATAGTCCTGTAATTTTTTTTTTGTTTTCTACTTCCCCGTTCGCGTAAATAATAAAAATGAAATTTAAAACGGAGAAAAAGAAAAAAAAAAGGTGAACTACCAAGATGGCCGGGCGTGAATTAAAACCGAGAAAATTCTTCTGCAACCAACCCCTCGCATTTCCCCCCTTTCCTTCCTTCCTTCCTTCCTTCTCCCATTCTACGCGCTCCAGTTGTTGTAGCTACGTTTCTCTTTAATTTCGAAACGATTTTATTATTGGGACGTTTTAAAACAGTCCTCCTAACTCCCCCCCCCCCCCCGACCTCCTCCACTCCTATTTTCCTCCCGCGGCAACCAGAATTTTCCGTCATTGTTAATGCGAAATTATGCATTTAATGGACACACTCGAAATGGTTAAGGAATAACTAACCTCTAATGAAAGTTTCTGCCAGATACGATTGAATATGGCAACCCCATTTTCGTATATTACTTTTGAATTTTTAAATACGTCATTTAATGCGTTGAACATTTTTTCTCTTTCTCTCTCTCTCTCTCTCTTTTATATTTTATTCTTCTTATTTTGATTTAATATATTCTTCAAAAGAAATTATGCTCTTTTAACAGAATTTTTTGGTTTGACGAGATTTATGATTTGAATTTTTACAAGTTGCGAAAGTTACAATGCGGATTTCGTATAACACGCTGTAACGTTTGTATATATTATTATATATATATATGTAACATATGTGTGCATGTGTATTTTTATTCATTTACAAACACATTGATATTTTTAATCATTGTAGGCATCGGTTTTAATCAAAAACGACATTATTAATATCAACGTACCAAAATCATGAAACAACGATGGAAAATCCGATAGAATAGCGCAGCAAAGTTTTCGTACGTTACTACAAAATGTTATATATAGTTATGAAGCTTTAACGATAACGAAAAAAAAAACCGGAAAGGGGGATAAAGAAGAAAATAAATAAAACGAAATGAATATTTAAAAAAATGTAACGAAAAATAGGAAGAAAAAAAGGAAGGGAAAAATAGGCAGTAGAACATTTGCATTATGTATTTTCGAAGTCTTCCAATTATTACTTTCGATGTATCGTTATAACACACGAACGGTTATCCAATTAAGGAGAACTACAAGTGGATGATGAACAGCTACGATATAGAATGTAAATTTTTTAATACTCTAATTAAACAAATGTAATAAAATACCTATACCGATCGTTCGCGTCAATGTAGACATTTGAATATTCTCTGTTGAATAGACTTTATTTGTATCGGGAGGTAAAAAAAAAAAGCAAAAAGTGTAATATTAAATAATAGAATTAAAAGAATAAAAAAAAAATGGAAAAATATACGAACGAACGAGTACAAACTAAGCAAAATCGAAGCGATATATTAATAAAAAATGTAACAATGTTTTAAAAAAGTTTTTCATTTCAGTATCAATGCAAATAACGAATTGTTATATACATTGATTTCAAATTTTTGTTTGTTTATTGACGAGAAATATATGCATGCAGTGCTGTTTTTAATAAACTATTTGATTTTTAAAACTCGTAAAAATATACAAACATATACTTTTTTTTTTTGTATTGACTGAATGAAATATATATTATGTCGAAAAAGTCTAAAAAAAAAAGAAAGTATAAAAACAAAAAATTTCCAAAAATTGTATTTATCTATCGAAATATTGCAATGTGTTCCGAATAAAGTATTCAGTTCTCGAATATACATAAAACGATTATAAATCACAATTAGCTAAAATAAAAATTACATTGATAATAAAAAAAAGGCGATGAGGGTACGAGATGATAAAAAGAGATAAAAAAAACAAGAAAAAAATGAAGAAAAAGAATATAAGAAAGAAAGAAATGAAGAAAAGAAAAGAAAGAAAGCGACAATATTCTTTTGAACGATAAAAGAAAATTCCAGTAGTTGGGAAACCGGAATAGTGAAACTTAAAGCAACGAGAAGAGATCATCTCATCGAGTTTCGTTGGTTCTTTCACTCTCAATCTCCTTTTTCCTATTCGTCCGTAGCTTTCTTAACCCTCCGTGGTTTGGTGGTGATGCGGTGGAACGCAAATAGAAGAACTGAACTTGACTGAAGTTCAATATATAGTTGGCACGAGTCAGAAACGAAAGCAGAAAATAAGAAGAAAGAGACAGTGAGACCAAAATAAGAGCAAGGTGAAATTCTTAAAGGTTACAAACTCACTCGAACTCTTCTAACTCAACCCCCAACCCCCAACCTCCAACAACCCCTATCTCATCCCTTCGAACCCTATCCTCTTTTTTACTTTGTCTCTTTTTATTCTCGCACACAACGATGGGATTGATTTTAATATCGACTTTGTTTTCAAACTCACAGACTGTTAAGTTTTCGGTACTTTTGCGGTTTTCCTTACTGCGTGATCGAATTGAATGGTTGACTGTTCTTTATTTCATTTTTTCTAAACCCACAGATTTTATTCGCCTTTGCGTTTAACTTAAAGAAAGAAAGAAAGAAAAAAAGAAAAAAGGGAAAAATAAAATTAATTCTTTACGATTCTACACAATATAAAAAAATATGTTTAATTTAATATTTGATATATCATCGTTTTAATATATATAAAATAAATGATACTTTTGATAAAGCGTATATAAAAAAAAAAAAGAAAACTATAGAATATTAGAGTATTTGTGGTAACTTTGAAAAGTAATCACGATTGTTTGACGTTTATGGTTTAAAATCGTTTGGCAGTACGATTAATGCCACTCACACTATTCCCTTTCTCCCTTCCACCCTTTGGTGATGCTTTTCACTCGATGTTCACACTTTTGTGCAACGTAGATACCGCGAATGGTTTAATAATTCAACGGACGGGATACAGATCGACGCCGGAGCTTTATATCCCCCTCCTACCCCTCACCCCCTACCCCCCTCGTTCCTATATGAAATACTTTTCGCGATATTGCTGGCCGGTAAGCCGGATATGTGCCTTTAAAATACGCGGAAAACTTTCCGCGTGCTTACCTTCCTTTTGAAAAAATCTTTTTCTATTTCTACCTTCTATCCTTTCTTTCTTTTTTTTTTCTTCGCATTTTTTCACATATACGTTGGGTTTGTATCAACGTCAACGTACAAATAAACGAATAACTTTTTCGAGAAACATTATTAACACATTGAAATCCGATGAATTACACATACGTCATGGATGCTTTTTAGTTTTTTTTTTGTTATTAAGATTCTGATTAAGTCATTGAAAATATTATACACGTTATTGGGATTGTTATATATTATAATATATTTAAATATAAGAAAGTGTCAAAGTCCTAATTACGTTGGATTATTTATTCCTGTCAAAATAATTATATGAAAAGGATTAAAAAAAGAAAAAAAGGAGAATTATACGTTTTTATTACCGAGACCATTCACTATGTTACTATTGTATAACATAGAAGGGAGTAAACGAAAAAAGGGTGAGTCAAAGTACTTCTAGAATCGAATAGAAAAACTCTACCTCTTTCTCTCTTTTTCTTTCTTTCTTTCTTTCTTTAGTGAAAACGGAAGGAAGTTTTGATTGGTTGTAAGAGAAATTGACGAGGAAGTACTTTCCGTGGAGGCTCTTCTAGATTGGATAGTTAATTTCAAAAGTCGGCCGTCACATCGCTTCTGAGATTCGCTTACTTTCCCTGTTCAAAGTGTTTCTCTTCATCTTGAACACGTATACATATATATATATACTCCCTTTCTTACACATACACGCACACACACACATACAGTTATACATCCCGTTATTCATTCTTTTCTTTACTTCAGAAACTTCGACTTTGTTATCAGGGTTGTAAACCAATTAAAAGATTGCACTCTAAATTACTGATCAAATAATTGACACAATAAAGTAAGATATTGATTTATTCTTATTATTATTAATATTATTTTTCAATTTGGTTAAACGAATTTCAGGACATCTTATTGTATTTTATTAGATTCTATTAGATTATTTAGAAAGTTTTTGCTGAAGTATACATAAAAGGTATCCTAATTAATTTCTGTTCAATTTTACCTAGATATATATTACAAGTATAAAAATAAGAGAAATAAACGTGTTTTTGTATTAACATGAACTCATGAAAGATACAACGACGATACGCAAACAATTTCTTTTTAATGTTTCTATAAAATATTACATAATAGTTTATTTTCTTTATTTGTATATAAATTTAATTTAAAAATAATAATAATTATATTCACACAACACATGGGAAAAATTCACATTGGCAAATAAATTAAATATTGAAATTTGTTTGTGGATCTTATTGAACGATATTAATTAGGATAATATTCTATCTCGAAAATTTGTGTACAAGGTATTCCATAATACTTACAAATTACGTACGTTCGTTTTTGGGTTTTCACGCGGCGATGAGAGAGAGAGAGAGAGAGACTCTCCTTCCCATGTCTCGTTATCTCGAATTTGTATCAAAGCAGTTTCCAATAACGTCCTATAGGCGAAAGCGCATAGTCGAAATTACTCATGCAAGCTAGGATGCATCGTTACGAAAGCGTATTTGCCGTACAAGAGTCCGTGTGTCTACGATAATATAACACGAGAGAGAGAGAGAGAGAGAAGGAGAGATGAACTACAACTGAAGATTCTTATACTTTCCACAAAACTTTCTTAAGACTAATGATTTTAATCTCATTTAAATACCATTTTTATATCGAAAGATTGTCAAATTATCTTCGAGATCGAAAATATCATCGGTGATTTACTTAATCCTTCCAACGTAACTAAATTTAACTCTCAAATTCAAAAATTCACTTTGATATATATATAATCTTCTATTCGTTTATTTATTTCCTTATGCATTGTTTAATTTCTTTTTTCTGCATCATGTAATTTTCTATGCATTTTTTAAAATGACGAAAGAAATATTATTTCGGTTATAATAAATATTATCAAATAATATTTGCAATATATATATAAATAGTATTAGAGATCGTATTTCTTTTTTATTGTTAAATGAAAAATAATGTTTGCAAAACCTATATGGAAAAAGAGGAATGTATGACAATCGTCAGAAATTTATATGCTGGAATGTACTTTCAAACTGCATCATGTAATGCATCGTTTTACTATTTTTTTCCTTTTTTTTTTTTTCCCCAATACCACCCCTTCTACACTTTGGACATATAAAACGATATATAGGTATGACTGAAACGACCTGGCAAATGCATCGGAATTATTTCAGTGTCGTTAAAAAAATATTTTGTTCTACCAGTTTATTGTAACTTATTTGAGATGAACGAGATAACGTTTCTCTAACACTTTTCGGATATTCATAAAACACTAGAAGAATTGAAGTTACATGTTCAAAGTATTAGATCGTTCAAATATATGAAATGTTCGATTAATATTATTCTATTTATTCATTCACCCAACTATCAACACGATTTTTGTTTTCCTTGTATATCCAATACTGCAACTACAAATATTAACAAATTAAATTAACAAAATGTTCAATGAAGGTGAGTTACAAAAATCTGCATGAATTTTTCGTTACATACAATTCAAAATAAAAAATATTTCAATATATTATTCGTATTAAAAATATTTCAAAATTATTCAAATCAAAGTCAACGCGTGCATTCGTCACAAAATTTCAGCATACAAAATTTCAGCATACAAAATTTATTGTCGAACACATTCGAGGCTGCTATTTAATTTGAGAATTTATTTTACTTGTGACGAGTAGCGAAATAGTTTCCTTTTTTTTTCTTTCTTTCTTTCTTTCTTTCTTTCTTTTTCTTTTTTACGGATCGTATCGACCAATGGGTAGAAACGAGTTTAGTAGTAGGCGAGGATGAGAGCTGTGCCTAATGTCGTTCGAACGAAGTTAACGAGTGGCTCCTTTAACTGGTTTCAACAAGAGCTATCAAGTATTCGAGGCACGCGCTGCTAACTGAGTATTTCAACTGGCGTATTCAAATCACAACCGGCGAGCCGTAAAAGTAAGAGAAATAGTTTTATCCCTTCCCCACATCCCCATCCTATGTTCCCCCTAACCCAACCCCACCCAAACCCCCAACCCCTGTTCCAACCATTTTCTCCAATCGTACCGTCTCGACTATTCAGTTGGCTTTTCCTCTCTTCTTTTCGTTTCTCTTACAACCCCCAACCCACCCCCACCCACCCTCCTCCTCCTCGTGTTCTTCTTTTTCTTCTCTCTTACTTCTGTAGAAAAAACTGTCCCTCTACACTCGTGACAATCTCAATACCGATCAAAGTAAACTCTTCCATTTTTTTTATTCGTAATTAAAGTTTCTTTTTGTAAAAAAAAAATAAAATAAAGAAAAAAGGAACAATTTGTCGTCTCATTCGTTTATATATACGTCTGTATAACGTCGATCTATTATTACAAATTTTAACGAGTATGAAAATAAATTTATATTTGAGATAAAGGGTGATTGGTTACGAAAAATTCCATGCCGATTTGTTCCTGATCATAAAACACGTAAAATGAGGATAGATCGTGTGTGTTATTTTTTGTAACAAACCAATGCAACGATAGATTGAACAGTAGAAACACATTCCTCGTCGAATTCGTATACAATTATTTTTTTTAATTTCATTTGTAGATAGATAAAGCTCGTCTCATTGGAAGACTTCATTTCTCAAACCATAACTTAAGTAATAATTACAAGAAGCGTGCTCGGTTCTCGATCAGTTCTCACTATCTCGAAAAGCAGCAGGCAGACCGTGCAACCATCTTCGTTTACTTGCCTTCAAATAGTTTGCCAGGCTACTTCAAAGGTGCTCACGAGATAATTACTCTCTCTCTCTCTCTCTCTCTCTCTCTCTCTCGAAAAGCAGCAGGCAGACCGTGCAACCATCTTCGTTTACTTGCCTTCAAATAGTTTGCCAGGCTACTTCAAAGGTGCTCACGAGATAATTACTCTCTCTCTCTCTCTCTCTCTCTCTCTCTCTCTCTCTCTCTCTCTTCAAAATGGTGGTTTCCTATAGAAATCTACTACGAACTTTATCAACCGGCAAAAGCAAATGCTAGACGAGTCGGCCCGTACTTTTGATATTTCTATCTCTCTTTCTCACACACACACACACACACACATATTTTATTCCTTTATCTCTACCTCGTTTATTAAAATAAATATAAAAAGAAAAAAAGAAAAACATTTGTAAAAGTAACTTTTCAACAAACCCAACAACATCCATCATCTGTGCTTTCATTCAATGAAATACAAACAGTTAATTATTTCCCCCCATCAAAGTTTTAAACCTCCATAAAAAAAAAGAATAGTATATATATATATATTTATACGAATATAGGATTGAATTAATTACTCTTTACTTTGTGAACTAGATCCTCGTTGGAATGTAATCCGGTGGTAGGATTATCATGCGATTATTTAATTTTCTTTGACGAATGTGACGTAACGGACAAATACCCACCACAACCCAGTTTGAGATTTAACGGAAACGAAATCAGTGGACTCGGTAGCGAGAACTCTCATCCACCGATTTCTACTACTAAAATGGATAAAAGAAAAAACGAAAAAGACTCGAATGGAAACGATGGGGAAAGAGAGAGAGAGAAAAGAGGGTGGCTGGTTGTTGGGGTGGTGGTAGATACGAAAGTTAGTTACGAGAGGTGCAAAAACGAACTTTTCCACGTGATTCTATCCATTTTTACGGAAACGGAATCGCATTATTCGATTCGCATACTTCATTCAACCCTTTTCCTTTATCTTTTTATCCTTTCTCTTTCTATTCTTTCTTTCAACCCTTCTTCTTCTTCTACTTCTTCTTTTTTTTTTTTGTTATTTCTCCATTCCCTTTTCTCACTTTGTTTTTTTCTTGAACCACAACACACGCAAGTTTAACTTGTAAAAAAATATTCTATCAATTTGACTTCTCTGTCTCTTGTTTTTATTCTTCTTCTTTTTTTTTGGATAATTGAAATCATTCATAATTTGTAGGATGCCAAGTAAATCTAATAGGGTAAAAAGGGATGAGAAGATATAGAAGAAAGGATGGGAACGTTGATGCCCAGTAAATTTCGAGCTAACGGGTTTCAGATAAAATAGATTGAGAAGCATTCGAGTTAAGAACAATTCTTAGTTAGGAGACATTCCATTCGCTAATGAAAACGCTACCTTTCATTCGCAGATGAACGCCGTTGTTCTTGCAATTGCTAGCTTACTCCCGCTTTTCTATCTCTTTCTTCATTATTTTGTTCTTTTTCCTTTTATTTTTTTAATTTTTTCCTTCTCTCTTTTCTATCTTAATATCGCTCTCACAGAGTTATTCTCTTTTAAAGTAACACATTTTTTTTAATCATCCATTTCATGAATATCACAGTAAAGCTGACATTACAATCATTTTATTTTCAACACAAAAAGGTTAATGCAACCTCTTTTACGAACCCCCGTACACGGTGTGTGTTTGCGCAAAGAAAAACACGAGACGAAAAAATCTAAATTAAATTGTTAATAATAATAATAATGATGGAAAGAAAATATATTATAACGAAGTTGTATGAAGTATTCTAGTACAAATTGTTATTAAGATAATTAGAATGCTAACTTGTATACATCTATTTAACTTTCCTATACCTTTTTCTAACCCTTCCCTCTCGTTCCCATTACAATTTCTTGTTCACCTCAACGACACTTACGAATCATTAATAAAACCAGACACAGTGAGTGCTCGTGCGCGCGCGTACAACACTTGTACGACAAGGCTTACCTACTTTAGCCCCCGTTCAGGTATGAATGTAGATGTAAAATGCAAATTTAACCTGAACGGCTGGCTGTGCGGCCAGCGGGAACTCTAAGGTACGAGATTTGCATAGAGAAATCTTAAGAGAACAAATTTTTCCTCTAATGTAAGTATCAAACCGACCCTCAAACCCCATCCCCAAACCCTTCAACTCCCCCAACCCATAAACCTCACCACTCCTATTCGTCTCTTTCATTTTAGTTTCTTCTTTTTTTCGTAATCCATCTTTGTTTCATTCCAACTCAAATAAACCATCCTTATTCATTCGATTCAAACTTTTCCTATCCCCCCCCCAACCGATTTCTAAATTTGCATCTACGAATACAAATGATATTTCTAAATGTGACAGGTTTTCTGTTCTTTTTTTAATTGTTGTTTTTTTTTTAAGTAAATCTATTCGTTCGTTGTTTCATTTTTTAATTGTTTTCTCTTAATGACATTTTCTTGATAATATGAATAGAACATTTCATTTTTCATTTTATATTTCTCATCATTAGTCGATAAAAAAATATTTATGATAATGATGTTAATTGTTTTAAAAAAAAGAAGAGGATTTGAATATTGACTAGAAATTGGCATAGAAAAGTCGATATATTATCTAACAATCAATAATTGAAACATCATTTGCGTAACATTTCTCGTGTGATTTCAGGAATAAGTCAATAGAACATGTGAGTTTCTAGTCAATATACAAAGCTTCAAGGGATTAAATACAATTATTATCTCGGTGAAAGGATTTGGTGTCTGTTATCGAAACTTTAACAAATTGATTGGAGATATACGACGGGAGAGTAGATATAATAATTTAAAATGAATGTTCCTTTTGTTAATAATTAATCGTTTGAAATATTTTTATAATGAATCACGCGTTAATTGCCTATATAAATTAGTCTGACTGAAAGATGTTGCCCATTTAAATAGATAAAATAAATATATAGTTATTACAGGTATATCAACGGTTATCGCTATTATATTATACTTGTTCAAATGAAACAAAAGACGTTCCACGTTAAAATAAATGCGTATGCTTTTAGTAATAAAAAAAATACTTATATATAATATATATATCGAGTTTATAAATCGATATAAATCTTTACGGGCAATCGAAATAATTCATTTTTATATTCCCCAACACACGGGAAACTGTTTAAATATTAAAAAGAAATATTTCATTCTCTCGTAAAATATTCGTAACGTTGCATCTAACGTTTTGGATTTATTTTAAATAAGATTGAAGCACATCAATTTGAAAAAGATAAAATTTAATAAAACCCAATTAACTCAGCGCATTCATCCTTTTTAATCCATAAAATATTAATAAAATTATTCTTTCTCGAATTTAGTAGTCTCTCACCTTTCTTTTTTTCTTTTTTTTTTTTCTTATTTTTTTTTTTTATTAAGCCTATAGAAGTGCAATGATTACAGTGCTCATTGGAAGAGTGTCTCTCATTTGCAAATTTATATCTATATATATATCTTGTAGTTTCCGTGTCGAGTACAATTTTCCTCTCCCTCTTCCCCCTGGCCCGTCCTCGCCACCCCTTTGTTCCAACAATATTCAGACTCGAGTTTAGAGAAAAGAAAAAATATCGGACTTTCGCGGAAATGCGCGTCGTCGACCTCGGCTATTCAGATTTATTCAGTTAAACCGCAACAACGAATCTCAAGCTCTTCCTGCCACGGCTGGATCGAAAAGGGAATGAGATGAGACTGAAAGGTAACTCTATAGGTACCTATATACATCAAAATAAATATATATATATATATACATTGGGTTGGGTAAAAAGTTTATTCGTGTTTTATTCGTTAAATCGTAAAATCGTATAACTTTGATAATGTAATACGAATCTGTTTTAATAATTGCACGCGTTCGAAAAACTTATGCATAATTAATAAATTTGAAAAAAAAAATAAATAAATAAATTGCTTTCAACATTAAGCGCATCTCGATGTTGTGTTTCATGTAATATATTATAAGGATAAATAATTAAAACGTAAAACAATTAGATATTATTTCAGAAAAATACTGAATATAGGAAATATGTTAAAAAATAGAAAATATATTATTCGTATTGCATTAAAAATACGATAAAATTTGTTCCCCAACCCTATATATACGTGTATAAAATGCGCGGCTACGTAGAAAAGCAAACGCGAGACTGCTTGGCAAACAAAGTATCGTATATCGGATAGTATCGTGGTGGCAGATGCCGCGAGCATAACAACCCCTTTCTATCACGAGTATCAAAACCACCACCACTACCACCACCACCACCACCACCACCACCACTTCCACCACCCCTGTTGGCCGAACCCTCCAACTACTACCGCAAACGCCACTACCATCAACCACCCCCTTCTGTGTAACAAACTTGGCTGGTCTTATTTCGCAAATAGGAAAAACACGACGAGTCGTCTTTATGAAAACCCTCGGTCGTCGTCGTCGTCGTCTTCTTCGTCGTCGTCGTCTTCTTCGTCGTCGTCGTATCGCTTTGGATATTAGCATAAGAAGTGACACTCTTTCCTGTTTCATCTTGTTCAAACTGTAGAATACTTTTCTTTCCCCTTTCCCTCTATACTCCATATCTTATTTCCACCACAACCAACACAATTTCTATCTTTCTTTTACTGGTTAAGTTCTTTTTCAATTTTTTTCTCATTTTCTTACTCTTTCTTTCTTTCTTTCTCTCTTTCTTTCTTTTTATCAAGATTATTATTAAGGATTTAAACGGGGTTGCTCTTGAATTTATTTGAAATTGTTCTAACAATTATGACGAGTGGTACGAGTTAACTAAAAAAAAAAATACATTTATCATATTATTTATTTCTCATTATATATTTGTATTGTAATATAAATCGTTTCGACACTTTTTACAAAACGCTCAAGGAATTTTTGTTGTTTATTTAATATGTATTCTAAATTTACATTAAATATGCTCGGATATTAATTATATATTTATTTATTTATTTTGTCGAATAATTTTTCTTGTTTAGAATATTTGTACGATTGTACGAACAGAAAGGATTCAAATGAAATCAGCTGTTTACTAGTACTACTTCGGAAACGTTTCTATTAAAGAGTCTATTCGTACCGTGTAATCTCACGTTCTCTCGGGAATTCTTTTGTCTAGAAAATGAGAGAGAGAAAGAGAGAGAAAGGGAAGAAGAGAAAAATAGAAAGAGATAAAGATAGCCTAGGGGTGGTTTAGAGTCAGAAAGGAGACCTCGGTAACGTTTATTGCCACGTTTCTTTTCCACCCTCTTCGGCCACTTTGAAATGTAAAAACCAAGTTGCTTTACCTGAAGGAAAGAGAGATATGTCAAAAGAAAAACTACATTGGTAAAAGCGCATAGCAAAAAATGAAACTACGAATCTAACAATTTCTTTTTTCTTCTTTTCGTATTTTTCTCCCGATAAATTTCATACACAAATATTTGTTTCTGACTAAATTAAACCATGGTTAGTCAACTAACAACCTGAACCTCGAATAAAAATTTTTCTTCCTAAAACACCTTGGCGTATCGAAAAATCACGCGAGGAAAAATTTTACTTTTCTTTATTTATTTGTTACCGTGTCAGAGTGGCTCTCTAAACAATTTAAAAATCAATACATGAAACTTAAAAAAGTATTCTTACAAAAGATAAATCAAATCAACTTTTAACAAATAACCTTCCCGGTGGGTATCTACGAACGTTCACAAATTACATCTGGTTAACGTACTCTCTATCTGCAAAATAAAAAAATCTAACTATTCGCGATAGCAGGGAAAAAGTAGTGAGACACGAATAGAAAGTAGCGAGGTAGGGATGTAATTCAGAATGTGATAGAGAAGGTTAGGGGAGTACTGATAAGCAAAGATTCGTGGTCGTTAATGCGAAACTGATCGAGCTAAAGGAGAGATTTCCCTGGCAAAAGTAAGAGAGGAGGGGCAAAACGTTGTAAGGTTAGTAACGCGTTGGGTCGCGTTGGTATTTTCCGCCGAGTTCACCCCATTAAACATTTTTCCTATCTCTCTGGGATCAGCTGGTAGAGGGTAGAGAGACAGCAGACTCGCGGTGTTACTGCTGCTAGAAGAGGTGCTGCTGCTGCTGCTGCTTGGGGTGCTTGAATAGGGGGAATCAGGAAAGGGATGAAAAGGGTGGGAGAAGGGAATAGTTAGGGAATAGGGGATAGGAGGGGGGAGGCGCAAAGTTGCGATGGAAGCTATAGGGATGCTTGCCTGCCTGCCTGCTTGCTAGCTAGCTAGACGTCCCCACCTGTTGCTTTTCCAGTCGACCTCCTTCCCTCTCGACCCCTTTCTCTCTCTCTCCCTCTCATTCACTTGCTCACTCACTCTCTCTCTCTCTTTAGATTTACCTTTCTCTTTCTATCTTGTTCATTCGAGTACAGTGTCGTAGTATTCTTCTCTACAAGATCTCTTCTTTTCTCTTAGTCTACTTTTCTCAATTCTTCACAGTGGACAGAGGCTCGGTTCGAGAAGGTAAGATGCATCCGCTCAAGGACACACTTGTGCGATTCAGATTCAATCGAACGGATTGTCCGTCCTCAAATCTTCCTCCTCCCCCAACCCCGACTTTACTATTATTTTATCTTTTTATTATTACAGCTTATTCACGTTTGCGGATCTCAATAAAATGTTCAGTCACTTATTCTGCATCGATCATATTTTGATTTTTCAACTTTAACATTCGAAACCAGCGCAACGTAATCCTACGTTAATTAAATATTATATTTTTCCTTTGGTAACAACTCGTTAATTTGATTCTCATTTGATTTTAGAAATTGTATTTATTTTTTTATTATATCTCGATTATTAATTATATAAAATTGAATACTACGATTTATATTTCTCATTTATTAAATGTAATATTCAATTAAATATTTCATTGGAACAATGTTAGCGAATATGTTATATTATTCCTACACGCCGTAATAATACGCGCACCTATCGGCATTCTTTCTATCGAATATATTACTCGTGAAATGAATTCCACTATTCATAGACCAACTAATGGATATTATCGTTCAAACATGAACTAGGAGTATGTAATAATTGTCCTAGTGTAACATCAGGAATATTTTCTACTATCTGTAGTCGAACATCATCATAGTCAAGTGTTAACCGATTTAAAATACCCGATATCCGTTATCTCGAATACGATGACAACCCTATAGTTAGGTATAGTAAGAGAGGTAGAGAGAGAGAATAGAGTAGAGTAGATCACTGCTCTTTGCTATAGGGCTTGCAATAATCAGTGGTTGCTGTTAGTGTCTCATATAGGTATCCTATATCCTCGTACTATCCTGCACGTGAGTATCTCCTATTCAGTTGGTCGATGTTCCAATACATGGGACCCTCATACATACATGTGGAATACCATTGTGACGTGCATGATTATGTGACACATACCAACGAACGTCGTCCCTCTTCCTACGGTCTCATTGCTTCCTCCTTGTTTCACTGGGAGAGAACAACCCGACGTTGTGTTTTGCGAGAGCCATATTGCCTGCAGAGTACTCTCTATGAGGATCGCCTCTGGACATTCTCGAGCATTATTACGTCGGTCATTATCTTCTCACGACAAAGGAGGAGTCGATAGTTCACCGTTAGCTTTATCTTTCAAAGAAACCACCCCCATCCATCTATATCTTCAAACTCAACAAACACTTTCTTGATGATGGTTCAAACTTTGAATTAATACAAATGATTCGATGATTAACTCGAATTTTATCATATTTTTCTTATTATTTTAAGATTTCATCCTGTTATATATTAGTTATAAAAAGTTCCCTTTTTTTTAGGGTGTTTGTTGATCTTATTGATGATGATTGTTCAGCTTTCATGCCACATTTTTCGAGGTCTTCCATGGTGTCTCGTTTGTGTTCCTTTTTTATTTTTTTGCTCTTGCCGTGTCGTTCTTCGTTATATCCGTCCAATCCGAGGCTCTGTATTACTAATTCCAGGAGCATTTTTTATTGTTTTTTAATCGAGGGTAGGTTGATAGTTAGTCTCATCACCCCCGACAAACCCTCCTCTCCTTTGTCTGGGGCTTTGGAGACCAGCTAGGTGCTGTCACCGCGCCGTAGCCGCTGACTTCGAATATTATATTATTATTGATTGATTTTTTTTAAGCTGGCAACGAACACAATCTGAAAATAATAATCATTTTATTATTAATATGAAAATGATAATTGCAATTTTTTTTTGGGATTTTTTAAAAGAGTACAATTAAGGAAATGGTCGGGGTTTTGTTTAAAGGAGTTGTTTAAGGGGTTAGATAAATATCCTGAAAAAATAAGAGGATTGATTCGTGTTTTACTCGTGAATTAAAAATTATTTGTCAATTCAACGATCTAACTTTCTTTTTTTACACGAGTTCCAACATTTGTCAACGTAAACGTATTCAAGTTTAATCTACGAGGACAAGGAAAGTTCTGCAACAAGATAAAGATATCTAGGTTTGACAATCTAACAATAATTTAAGCATAAATAATAGCAATAAAAATATGATAATGATTGTCGTAGTAGAAATGAAATATAACAATCGTCATCAACATTTATTGTACACACAAAAAGTATTATATATATATATATATATATAGAAAATAAATCAGAATCGATTAACGAATGCTTCATACAAATACATATTATAATACTTTCAAATTAATATAAAATTCAATCGTAATCACAAGCGTCTAAATATCTCTCATTGTTATTTCCATTGAAAATTATTACGAACGATGTTAATGCGTTTTTATCGGAACGATAGGATTCTCGTGAAAGTGCATTGATTGTGAATTCAGTGCGAAACAGTCCCGTGGGACCGATGCCGTTACGGTGAATCGACGATCATTGGCCCTTTAACGATGCACGCTTGGATATTCTAACAAAACAAAAAAATAGAGGGCTACAGGAAGAAGGGTGAAAACTGAAGGACTACTACGATTAAACGAAAATAAAAAATGTAAGGGTGACTTATGTTCTATGTGTATAGAAGAATAAAATTATTCATGAGGAGATATCGTGAATAGTTTTCAATATTTGCGACAAATATTTTTTTGTTCCTTATAAGATTCTCATTTCAATTTTTCTTTCGTCAATTCGATAAGAAAAATATCGAAGAAGTGTCTCTCTCTCTCTCTAGAAACACGTTTTTATTTTACAAAACTTTCCGACGATCAACTGATTTACAATTTTGTTCCTTTTTTTTCTCTCGTACCGACAAAAGTCATTGTTTTGAATTCCAATTAAAAATTAAATTAAACGCAACAATTGCTCATTTTACGATTCATTAATGTATTCAAAGTTAAACCGTATGATTTTCGATACAAAATCAATTTTTATTTCTCCGCTCTGAACGAATCGAAAAAAAATCTTTAACCCGTTAACTGAAAAATTTAACGAATTAACTCGTCGCGAACATGTCGTTTATCTCACGATAATAGAACAAATGAATCATTTGTTTTCCGTTCCAATTAATAAACTATTATGCGTAACAATTCGTCATAATATTCGAAATTAATTAATTTCAACAGAAATATAAATCACTGCATTTTAAATCTATTACAAATCAATTCCTCCTTCGTATATATATCAATGATGATCAACAAAATTCTTGAAAAAAATTAAAGTTTAACGGGGGTCAAAGAATTGATTGGTAGAAATGAAAATAAAATGGGAAACGTGCGTTTTCTTCATTTTTGTCTTTTTTGCTTTTTCAAGATATAAATGACGTTGACTCGGTCCACTTTTTCATTTTTTTTTTCTTTGTTCTTCCCCTTCTTCCTTCATCATCCTTTTTTTTTTTTATCGCGTTCTCCTTGAACTCGAAGAACTTTTGGGTGACGTTCTAGCGATAAATTCACGTTGGATTCGTAAGAGGTACGGGTATACAAACAGCAATGCGTCCCCCCCCGTAAAAATACCATCGATCATCGACCTTTTTCCGGCAAGTAGGTGCCACTGAGTCCACTGTCAACGTTTGGAAAGGATATCATAGGAAACAAGTAAGAAAGAAAGAAAGAAAGAAAGAAAGGATGAAAGAGAAGGTACGAAATTCGTGCGTGTGTGTGTTTGTGCAGATGCGTAAAAGAAAAATCGTCACTTTTCCCTTGAAAAATCGAAGAATTTCTTTCACATATCACGTAAAACGAATCTTTGAAAAATTTCGTCAGATTATATTTCTTACTATTTCATACAAATGTATATTACAAATAATTCTATCTCACGTCTAACGCGTATCAAATCGAATTTATTATTTATCATATCATTCTAAAAAAACAAACGAAAAGTCTCCTTGGGGCTCGGATAAACTAACGTAGAAAAAAAGAATATTATATATGTTTCTTTTTCCTTTATTCTTTTCTTTTTACGTAACTTTCAAGTAGCGTTACCCCTTTCGGCCCTTGCACTTGGCCCTCGAGCCTTACTTGACCCATGAGACAAGTACGAGGGCCGAGGGGTAGTAACCTTGCTTCAAACTTATGTCCAGAAAAAAAAATCGGTCTTTTTAAGTTAGTTTTTTAAAACTCTAAGATAGGTTTAACCCTTTCAATTTGTTTAAATTTTTCACATCAAATCGGTACTAATTAAACGACTATGAAAGTTATACGGGTCAATCGAAAATATATTTTTCATAACGATAATTCAATATTTTATCAATAACAAAAACAACAACAAATAAATTAATAAAGAAAGATAATGAAATGTCATTAGATTTTTTTATAAGAAAAGAAGAAAAAAAAGGGGAGGATTTATTCATAATCGTAGTATGATCGGGCTATTAGCAGTATCTCTCAAACGACGAAGGCGAGGGAAATTAATTTGGCTTGTGCAGTCGAGACAGAGAACTAATCGGAGTACAAAGGAGTCCTGTGGAATGGGGTTTAAGCAAAAAGGGGGTGAGGGTTTTAAGGGGAAAGAAAAAGAATCAGATAGAATAGACGAGAACGGTTGGAGGTAAAAGAGAGAAAAAGAAAGAAAGAAAGAGAGAGTGAGTGAGTGAGTGAGTGAGTGGAAGGTTAAGAAGATGGGGCGGGGGTTGGTGGTGGTAAAGTGAGTGTTAAGGCAACAGGGTTTTCAAGGAGAAGAAAAGGGAATAGAGAAACGTAAAGAGAAAGAGGGAGAGATTTGAACGAAGAGATAGCCGGTACGCGAGCAAATGAGTTTCACCGAGTTCGGACAAGACTTTAACCGTTTAAACCACGGCGTGTACAGCGTGCCGGCGTTTTAACACCAGGCTGAAAGTGACTACTACGACGAAAACAGGATCTTATCTGATTGGGGGGTACATACAGTTGAAGGTAAAAGTGTTGACCAGTCTCAGCTTTCGCGTTTTCTATCATCCAACCCCGTTCTTCTCTTGGCACCTCACCACCCACATCTCAAACCTTAACCCAACCCCCAACTTCCATCCCTAATCTTTCGCGAGCTAACTCAAGCACTTCTTCCTTCGGAAGTCTCCTCGTTAAGGTAAACCATGCTACGAGGAGAACTACCTACTTCTATATGTATATATATATATATGTATGTATGTATATGTATATTCCATTCGTGACGCAAAACGATTATCACGATTATTCCGTGGGCGTTATACGTGAGAACACACATTTCTAACCGACGATTCTTACTCAAATGATTTCTCCTAGCACGTAGATGTCTGACTCAATTTTATTATAGCCTAACTAATTTAATATACTTTTAAAGTATTTTCTTTCTCTTTTTCTTTTTCTTTTTCTTTTTCTTTCTTTTTATTACATTTAATCGGATTATTATTATTATATCGATTTGATACTCGTAAGAAGAAGTTCAATGATTATTGGATTATTCGGAAAATTCTATTATAACTTATAACCGTGATACCATTTTAGTTACACGTGATCTAGTAATGACAATTATTGTTAGATCAATGCTTCGAAATTTCATGCATCTAAAATGATATTTCACGAGATATAATAGATCAATTATTTTTATCCACCTTATCTCCTAGATTCTGACGGAATCAAAGTTAATATCTAACGTTACCGTCTAGCTATCTCGTTGTTAAAAAATAAATAACCTTAGAACTCCATTTCAAATATCAGTTAATTCTAGGTACAATCTTAAATCGTTTAAAAAGAAGGATCTTAATGAATTTCAATGGGGAAGATTTGTAAAAGTTCACAAGTGTTAAAAGCTAATAGCAGCATAACGCGGTAATTGCAAATGAAGGATTTCAGGATAAAGTAACAACGTCGAACAAGAAGATGGACGAGTTTGAGGGGTGGGAGGGAAGAGGGGGAAGGGGGTAGGAGGTTGTATGATGAAGAAAGAGGAAGAGTCACGGTTAAGCTATAAATACGACACGCCACCTGCAGTTAACGTCCAGCGACACCATGACTTTGGTTCGCAGACCGAACCAAATCGTGTGCCACTCTGCGTGGAATTAAACGCAGTTTCGCGTGTCATCATCGGTGTGTTGGGTTGGGTTGGGTTTGATTGCCGCCTTTACTTAACCGAAACTCAACCCCATACTATTCTTCCACTTGGATTTTAAACGGCAAATCGCTTATTCATTTTATTTCCAACATAACGTTAACGCCACGCAAACGTTCAACACGCAAGAATTTAAACAACAATTCGTATTCTATTATTTGATGCTTGCTTATTAAATGGACAATTGAATGTGTCCTTAATTAATGTCGTTTTGAAAAATTTTCTTATATTTTTTATCCTGATTTATATTTTAATTATATTATAAAATCACATATCTCGTGTTAAAGTATGTAGATATGTTATTTATATTACGAGAATATAATATACGTTTTTCACTTTTTTACATTTAAATATATATATATAGTTCTATTTCTACGTGGGATATTATAATTAAATATCTGAAGAAAAAGGGTGGTATTTAATATTAGATTATACCTGGAAAGTTCGTAAAAATATGGAAAAATTTTTAAAACGAATAAATTTGATCGTTAATAATTAAAAATCATTCAGAAGTAAATAAATTGAATTAGTAACGTTAGTCTATAAAGATCAAAAATTTAATATTATTAAAGATTGGATAAAAATATAAAATCAAAAGAATAAAGAGAGAAAAGTGATTGAAGTACGATATCGAAAGTCACGTCTTTTGTTGCTTAACGTATTCGAGCTCTCGTTGAAAAATAAGGTAAATTACAAAGAATAAAGTAAAAGAGAAAAAGAGAGAAAGAGAAAGACTAGGTACGTACGTTCGTTGATACGTTCTCGTTGGTACGAACTCGTACATTTGAGGACACCCTTTTTAAACTCGACACCCTTGAATACGAATTTTTAAGCAAACTAATACTCATCGGATGTGTCACGAAAAGTGAGAACGACCGACGGTGAGTAAAAGAGGAGAACGAGGCTACAAAAAAAATAAATATACATCTATATATCACATGTATGTGTGTGTGAAAAAGGAATGAAGAGAGGGAGTAAGGTTGGAATAGGGGTGGAGGGGGCTGGTACGAGTGTTAGAAGGAAGACACGATGAAGGTTGAAAAAGGAGTACAAAATATGGTATGGCTTGGTAGAATAAGAGAGGGGTGAAAGAGAGGGAGGTGGAGGGTTGGGTTAGGTGGCTGTACGTGGCTGTAGTTTACTGCGAGCGTGTTAATTAAACAAAAAGCCACTTCGTATACCAAGCTAATTAGAGAAGGGGCTCTCTCTAACGCGCGCGTTCTTCTCTTTAAAAATATTTACCTCCTCCGCTCATGCCGACACCGTTTTTACCTTCTTTCCCACGCACGGTTCTCTCTCTCTCTCTTTTTTTTTCTTTTTTCCACCCCCTTTTTTCCCTCATTTTTCTCTCCCTTTCTCTCCTGATTTTGCTCTTGCTCTTGCTCTTGGGGGGAGGGTCTCCCTTTAGTTTTCTTTTTATCTCTCTTTCTCCATTATTTTAATATTTTTCCTTTTTTATTTTTCATTTTAATTTTTTTTTCTTCTCTCTCCCTCTTTCTCTTTCTTTCTTTCGTTCAACGGTTTCTCTATGCATTTTTCTTTTTTTTTTCTCTCTCATCTTTTACAAGCCGACTCTCTTGAGACTCAAACGATGAAACGAGATCTTTTCGTGTACACGGGTTGTTATACTCGTGCCTTTTATTTTTTTCTTTACGTGCTCAGAAAAGATAGAATTGATTTTACCGTTGATTGAGAACTCGTCTGACACGTAAGAAATAAAATACGATAGAATTGTCTCAGAATTTGTTCACACATTCGGATGAAATAAATATTTATTATTTGAATACAATTGTTAGATATTCACCAAATATTCAGAAAAAGGCTTCGAGTGCAAGATATGTTTTTAATATTAAAAGTCCATAAATTGTACTCGGACTAACCAAACGAATAATATTAATAATATAATAATAAAAAGGACAAAAAAAATATTATATTGTAGAAAAGTTAGTTGAAAATTATTCGCTTTCCCTATCGCAGATCGAACAAGCGAGACAATTCGCTATGCGTTTGAATATTCGATCGTCCTGTGATTCCTGCCTGTGAAGATAACTAAATTCAATGATGCATCGTTATAGTCCCGCATTTCGTACGGCTTTGAAAGCGTCCATCATCAGCGAATTTCATGACACTTCGGTATGCATGTGCGCAGAGAACCGATTTACAATGGAATATCTGCTCTCTAAGCCACGTTTCAAATAGAATGTTGGATAATAATGTTCCTTTAAATCGTTAACTTCAAACTTATCGAAAAATAATAATTATTATTATATTTGATTATATAATAAAATGACAAATACATTTTCACGTATTAGAAATCAAAAATCTATAATCTTAAAAACGTCAAATTAATTATATATAAATAAACTTTAATTTGTTTCTTACATTGTTCAAACAAATAATACATATTTTCTATTCTTCTCTCTTTTTTTTATTATAAAATCGGCACGTATCTTTTTCGCGAATTAAATCACCCAATTAAAATAATAAAACAAAAGCAAAAGTAATCACATATAAGTATCGAAAAAAATCTATATTAATCAGCATATTATATTAAAATAAATTTAGATATAACAAGTGCAGATCCGTGTATTTGATGTTAAACTTGATATAGACATTATACAATATCTTTGATTCTAAGTATAACGAAAGTAGAACACTAAAGAACTTAGTTTACAGTTTAATCAAATGAAAACGTTGAAATAGTTGTTCGTGCGTAAGATGGATAGATGATACTCGGGGAAAGGGTTTCCTCCTATTGTTTAATTCAATGCGTAGTCCTCGTTAATCGTAGATTTCGTAGGAAAACAGGCCGACCACGATTAGGATATATACTAACGTTGCTACCCGCAAACAAACACTGCTGCGGGTGAAACGCGATGAGCGAGTACCAATGTGAAACGAGAGAGAGAGAGAGAGAGGGATGAATACGTAGATGGATAGAGATAGTAAAGGGAAAGGGTGAAAGGAGGGTGGAAGAACAAACGGAACATGAACGGATGCTACTGGATGGACAGTTGGAGACATTGAAAGGGGGAGAAAGGGGTTGTGTGAGAGAGAGAGAGAGTGTGTGTGAGAGAGTACGAAAGGAGCATCTGCGATCGGATTAGCACCGTGTAGCGGCGACACTTCTCGGTGATTAGGCTGATTTCACATCAGCCCTAAGCCCACGCTTACAATGCCTGGTACCGATAGAACGGGCAAAGCACTCTCTCTCTCTCTCTCTCTCTCTCTCGCTCTCTTCTCTCCATACAATTGCCATTAGATCCGTTTGAACTGGAAACACTTGATGCACACGTTATATGCATTCCAAACATAACAAACAGTTTATTTTTCTTATATTATATTCGGAATGCATTTTCCTTTTTTTTTTCTTTTTGAGAAAGAAGGGTGTATTTTATTCGATATTGATACTGGTTAGGATTCATCATTGGGGTTGAATATGGGTGTATACGAAATATTTATGAGAATTAATATGAATTTATTGTAGAAAAATTGTTAAGATTAATTCATTTATATGGGGAATAATAATCTACATCATAAATCAAACGATATTTTAAATCTTTACGAATATATTGATTATAGAATACTCTATCGAAGTAATTAAAAAAAGAAGAGAAAGAGTAACGAATCGAATTTTAATTAAAAGAAAAATTGTCCTAATATCGTATCATCGAATGAAAATACAATACATACACGGTTGACCATTGAATCGGTCGGCATTCGGTTCCACGTTTTGGTTCGAACCAACGAAACCGTTTTTTTCTGATAGTTGAAAAACATCGTTTTGGCAATCGAGTAAAATTTTATTTCCTAGCCCTTTTTCAACGTTGTTAACTCGGCACGCGCGTCATTTACAAAATCGAACCGCCAGCATAACCGAAACCACGGGGTTTGACTACTATTCGACGATTTTGAATGCACGGGAGGGAAAGCCCTGCGCTGCTGCTTGTTTTTCATCAAAGTCACCGTTGTTCGTTGAAGCATTATAATGTAACGAGTCCGTGATTGGTTTTTGCAATAACGAACGCTTCGCTTGTTTTTTGTTCCTCCTATTATTTTTTTTTTTTTTCTGGTTTTGCCCCCTCTTTTTTTCTTTTTTTACACCATATCGTACGCAACGTTGCGTGACCACGACGAACCGAATCGGTAGTCTAGTCTACCTGACCAAAAATTCTGACACGATTTGTCGATCATTTATTTCCTCGATTTATATTTTGGTTTTATTTTTTCTGTTACAGCCAGGCAAGAGATATAAGTCGCCGGAAGAATCACCACGGTCCGAATTGAACAAAGTTAGGTGAGTTGTTCGATTGAATTTTTTCCTTTACTTTTGATAATAACTCGACTGATGAAAATAATAATAAATAATACTTATGAAAATAATGAATACTTTTGAAAATAACTCGATTTTCTTTTTTTTTTTTTCTTTTTTAACAATTATCACATTCTATTCTATAAACGTTCTTAAGATTCTCGAATCGTACCACCAATCATTTCGGTATAACGCGAAACCTTCGGCACATGGCGTTTGCTAAAATTATCATAGCGTAGAAATTGTTGGGAAAGTTGAACGACTGCCAGGTCAAAGTCGTATCTTTCTAAAAGAAGCAAAACGAGATAAGGTAAGAATTTATTATCTCAAATTAACCGAATATTTTATATAATATGAGACGGAATATGGGTTGAAATTATTCGAAGAACTAACTTAATCGAGAAAACAAACTCGGCTTTCGAATATCGTACGATTTAACATTAATTAATATTACAAATTAGGTTATGCACAGACATTTAAAAAAGAAAAGTAGATTAAATGATTGCACGTAACGTCAAATAAAAATTTATCGAATTACATATATATATATATATACACAAAATATTCGGATAATAATTTTATCATTCGAATAAAACGTTGCTGACATGTCAAACGGAAAGAAGAAGAAGAAGAAGAAGAAAGAAAAAAAAGGTCTGACTGACACAAAAGTTTCCTATAAAAAAGGATTTCAATGGGGAAGGGGAAAAAATATGAATTTAAGGGGTAAGAATAGGTATAAAGAACGTTGCTGCTGAAAATCGCGATGCGTGCAACATCGCAAGGATAGTATCAGGGAGGAAATAGGATAGGTATTTCTCGCATAGGTAGGTAGAAAGGTAAAAAAAGAAGGAAGGAAGGAAGGAAGGAAGGAATGAAGGAAGGAAGGAAGGATTTGATCGTAGTAAGGAAATCTCATTCGCTATATACATATACGCTATTTGGGATATCGATTTCTCTGTGTGACGGCCAGTATATTCTCGTCTCGTAACCACAATATCCATTCCTCCAAAGCTATTTTGAAAATGCACTAGCCCCATGGACCACCAAGAACGGAAACGGTACGACTCCGGGACGATCTATATTCGAAACCCGAAGAGAGGATATTGAACGATAGTAAAAATCAAGATCCTCGTCGTCGTTTGAACCGACTATGAACTTTCCTTTTATTATTCCCCTCCGTTTCGTTTCACCATTTCACCACCACCACCACCACCATCACCATCACCATCACTATTTTATGCGTACCTATCTAACTTTCTTTACCTTTGTTATCTATATTCTCGGCACCGTTGTAATCATTTTTTTGTTTTTTTTTTCAAATCGAACCAATTTTTTTACAAACGTTATTTTATCAAGTGAAATGTATTCGTATCTGAATTTGTGTTTGTATTTTTTTTTTGTTTGGAAGTGAAATATCGAATATACGACAAATTTTGTTTTATCGCAAATTTATGTTTGAATATTTAATAGAATATTTCTACAAGTTTAATACATTGTATGCACATACGTATAAACAAACACACAGGTACGAATATACTTGCAAAATTCTATGGTTATTATACCCTTTTTCCGAACGATCGTACCTACCATTCCTGATATCCCTATTTTTAATATTTTTTACGTTTGAATTCGTAAGCTATTCTAGTTCTTATCCTATCAGGATTGTTATTTATAATGAAATGAAAGAGGAGTTAGGTCGAACCGATTATCTTTCCTTACACCTGTGATTCCCACCTGCAATACCTGACGATTAAACCTTCCGTTAGCTAAATGGTTTCAGTTCGACGTTGAGTAAAACCTGAGATATCGGCAATTACTCTGTCTATGTGTATGAGAAATAAAAGTTACTTCTTTGTGTTTCCACGGTTTCAATGTGAAACGTCGAAATAAGAGAATAAACGAAAACGAAATGTACGATTTTCTTTTCTCCTCATTCTTATTTCCTTGTCGTCGGTTTGACAAATGGGGCTAGGTGAGAAAATAAAAATGCATTACGTAATACGAAACTTAACAATTCTTTTTACCACCCCTTTATCATTTATTTATTTCCATCTTATTTCCTATTTCTTTTCTTTTCTTATTAATTTCGTACATCTTGAATAAAAATATTTTGAATATATTATATATCAAATAAATATTTCAATAAAAATTAAACAAAAAAATATCTTAAAGCGTATTTATATTTCGAGTATGTTATTCCGATTAATAAATAAAATAATAAAATAACAAAAATTTCATTTTTTATTGGCATACCTGCATATAGTTCGATATCGAAACAATTTATAAACGGGACACCTATTTTCTTTTTTCTTTTTTTTTTTTTTATATATATATAATTCTGTGAAAACGAAACGAAACGAATGATCGATTGGTTTCTCTTCGGTGACCCAGTCTGCGAGAACGTTTGCATGTACGTACGTGCATACACGCACACGCCTACACTTATACTAAGTTATGAAAAATATTTCCAAGTAGGAATACGAGACGACGAAACAATTTCGCGTATACTGCCAGGTTTTAATAATAATTTGAAAAATATTGAGAAACAATTACTTTCACATTTCTACGATACACTCCCGCACGAAGGAAATAATTAAATGTACGACGAGGATTTAATAGTTACGTGGAAAGACGTTGTTAAAAGTTTATGCAAAATATTTCGATGTTTGAAAATAAATAATTATATATGCTATTGCAATTACAGTAACACGAATTAATTTTGAAGAATACATTTCTTTAGGATAATCGAGAAAAAATTTACAAATTTGTATCATTACAAAATTACTCAATAAAAAATTCATTATTACAAAATTAATGATTTATTTTCATATGATCTATGTTCAATTAATTATCCTAAATATAAAAATAAAATAAAGTATTAGTATAGAAAAAATAAAAGAGTATGTGTGTCATATATAACAAAATTATTTTCGTCGTCGATTATTATCAAAGCTGTTGCATTTTTTCTTGTTCTATCAATAACGAATAAAACATCGTGATTTTGACGTAGAAAGACGTTGTTTAAAAAAGCCTAGGGCTAGTGAAAAAAAAACAAGGGATTATGACGACGAGGGTTAGTGCGAGAAGTTAAATTTCGTTTAATACGCGTGCTGCGGTCCGACCGAGGAGAACAAACGCAAATACGATTTAACCGAAAAGCTTACGCTTTTGTTTATCCTCGAGGATGCAGTTTCGACACGAGAGAGAAGAAGGGCTATTGCGAAAGCGTATTCAACCAAAAGTCTCTCTCTCTCTCTCTCTCTTTCTTTCTCTTCGAGTTTAACTTGGAAACAAGCCACGAGAGTCGTATCGTTGGTAAATCCACCTAAACGCAAGGCTTTCCTCCCCTTCCCCTCTCACACTTATTGCATCCAATCCGAATAGTTATAGATACACAAACCGTATATACAATGTCTTTATATATATATATATGTTCTTTTATACGAGAAAAACTAAATATATAAAAAATTGTCTGGTGCATTTGTATCACGATGTCATTACACTATATACCTTCTGTGCATCATAAATATTTAAAAACACTGCCACATAAAGAGCATTAATAAATACTACGAATAACGTTGAATTTATCAATATAATTAACGTTCACAATAAAACATACTGCTTCTATTTTATTTCTTGTTATTATTTATAAACAAAATTAGATTAATATGAAATATAAATTAAGTGACATTTGATTTTTTAAAACTGAAATTAAACGATTTTAACAATTGACTAATTTTGAAAGTGGTGTAAGTTCACTTGCAGCCTGTCAATATATATATTATTTTAATTAAATTAGCCTAAAAGTAATGTATTTAATCAAATGACATATCGATCAATTAATAGAAACATTAACAAACTTGATATAATTAATGAATATTTTTAAATAAACCAATATGCAAACCTTTAATTATCTCAAAACAACAGAAAATGGACTTAAACCACGTTTAAAATAAAAGCTCCATATATATATATGCAAAGATTTCAAATATAATAAATAATAAATAAATGAGAAACTTACATTATAATTTGATGTATCCTTTGCACGATTAAGAAGTATTACAAATTGTAATCCTGAGTAATCGATGATGTGTCACCATGGTCCATCGTTAAAAAATAGATTGAACTATTGTATGGTAGGAAGCACAGATATCCATAAATGCACATATATATCACTCAAAACACTACACGCATTTGCATTAATATGCATATCACTTGGGATAAGATAAAAAACACACACGCGCACACATGCACGCGCTCGCGTATACGCGTCGCGAAATATAAGTTACATTTATTTAATACAGATGTTACGGGTCTCGAAGTTCGAACAAGACTAACAATAAATACGAAGAACAAATGTGTAGTATAGTCGAAGTAAGCCGAACGCGCACGAAGGTCAAGGTGTTTACAAGTACGACGACGAGATTGTTAATAGAATAAAAACAGTTATATTGGAATGACTGAAGAGTGAGAGGTGATACATATAAAGTAAATAAGACAATGGTCCCCCCCTTCCCTCCTACCCCCTACTCCCGTTCCATCTGTTAAAGTTTTCTCGGTGAATATTTTCTCTTTAACAACTTGGTATTCTCTTGGTTAAACAAATTTACTTAAATAAAGTCTAGAAATAGTAGGAGATTAGTCTCGATTAGTATTAAATATACACGCTTTTGGTTATCCCATCTACCATAGTGTTTACACGATCCTTTATGCGTTTCTAAATTTGCACAAGAACCGAAATGCAAATATTAGAAGGTACCCAAGCAACCACCTAGCTAGCATACGTATGCATGATGTATATGAAAGAGTGGATGATAAAATAAGAACGTACTCGCTTAACTACGTAAGAACAATTCATAATACGCATCGTGAAAAGAAGAAAATTTCATGAAAAGTATAAAAAAGAAAAAAGATATTGGGTATGGGGGAAAAATATTTTCGTATTAATTAAGTTGTAAGATATTGAAATTTTACACGACTAGGTAATAGTACAAACAAGAATTTTGTTTATTCTGTATTATATATTATATTAAAATATTATTTAAATACATGTGTGTGTGTGTAATCATGTGCAATGCATTTATCTTACATTAGGTAAGAGTTGACGGTGATCTCCATAGAATTCAACGTGTTATTAGGATTAATTGGTTTTACTTTTCTATATAATTAGAAATATGAAGAATTTTATTCGTGAAAAAATCATGAAGAAACAAATTGCGATTACTCGGGAGAAACCTTTTGCTTTTGCTACGATGGGTGGGTTGAGGATGAAATTTTCTCGAAATAAGGTATAAGAAGAGATATCTCTGTCTTTCTCTCTTCTCTCTTTCTTTATTTCTTTCTACCTTTCGTTCGGAGAAGAGATAACGATGGTTGGTAACGGAAAAGATGGTTGAAATAACCTCGTGGTATTTTCTTTCGATTCAACTGCGAACGAAGTGAAGAAATCGGCAAGGTCCGAAAGAGATCACCTGAATCGACGAAATTCTTCCGATAAGGTGGTATCGAAAGAAACCCATGGACTCGTTGATTTTCCACGAAACTCGTTAGAAATCGAACCCGAGAGTAAAAACATCGTCTTTTCGTGCAACGAATGAGATAACCCTTATAATTCTTTTTTTTTATTTATATTTTATTTAAATATTAAAAATAAAAATATATGAAATATATAGAAAGAGAGTGAGAGAGAAAACTTCTTGTGAATTTCAAAATAAATTCGTACGATTATATTATATACTTATGTATATGAATGAATGATTATATTAAATATATTCAAGAATATTGACCACAGTGAAAAAAAAATATTTATATATAATTTTAATGATATACTGGTAAAGAGATAAAAAGAGAAAAAATATGAATTGGTATTAACGAAAGTAAAGAAAAATAAGTATTTAACAAACGCGAGTCTGGTTAAAATGATTGGTTTTATTTCGAAAATTGTCCTAACTTCGCAGACGCGAAAGGATTATTCATCATCGGACTATCCGCGATACCTCGGCGTTAATTTAATTTAGTTTACAACGACCCAAAGAGACAGTAATGCGTGTATAATTTCTCTCTCTTTCTTTTTCTCGTCACCTGTGTTCAACATATATCTATATATATATATATACGTACACCCACACATATATATTTTTAATACGAACGCGTGAAAAAGTTATCGTTAATTACGAGACATTCTATCGTCATACATAATTGGAAGTTCTACGGTAATTAGCAAGATAATCCAACACACGTTCCTTTGTAAAATTTAATAACTTTCGCCTTTATGACACGCGTGCTTATTATTTTTCAACAGTGATTTGCTAACGGATAATAAGGGTAGACAAGAGGTAAGAGGAGAAGAAAAAAAAAACAAAGAATCAAAATGGGAAGGGTGGGTAGAAAAGAAAAGAAAAGAAAAGAAAAGATAAGAAAAGGAAAGGAAAGGAAAGAAAAGAAATTAAAATGGTAATCTTTATCGACGTGTTACCAGAGAAGTTTTTGCCCAACCCAGACGAAAATAGAAAGAGAGAAAAAAAAATAGAGAGAAAGAGAGAAGTGTATTTATGACGTCACGGATATGCAGCAGGGAACGAAGGAACCAATTAAAAGTTCGCGGCCAATGGAGCCAATTATCTACATCGGTGCGAATATAATACACCCGCGGAATCTACCTCGAAAATTGTATTCGTTCGAAAACGCGAAAATCGTTTGGTTTTTGTTTAAAGAACGAACGAACGAACGAACGAGGGAAAGGCAACTATGACAATGACTGTGTCGCGGAAATTCGACAATAATAAATTAATTATTATATTTTCTTTTTAAATATTACAATTATATAATAAATTATATTTAAAATAATCAAGCATAGAGAGAGAATAACTCAGGAAAATGTAGATTTTCTACGATATTACGTATTTCCCTCCCACCCCAATATACTCAAAATTTTCTAACACTAAACATTTTCGATTAATATATTATTTTCACGAGAAATCACGTGACATTTACTAAGAACACCGTCCACCTACCTAAAGCAGTATCCTATGAAACTTACAATAAAGTATGTGTGTTTTTTATTTTCTCTTTCCTTTTTTTACTTGTATTTCCGTGATATAGGATGGAATAGAAAAATAAGCTTCATTTCGTTTCCGTTCCGCACGATTACTCGAATGGAAACGTTCCCGACGACTTAGGAGGGGTGGGGGGTGGTGGTTGGTTGCTGACGTTCAGAGGATGGTTGCCATGGAATGGAATAGACGAAGGGCTGGAGAGGAAAAAGGGTAGATGATACTTTTGACAGATTCACGTAATACTCTATAGGATCAAGGAAGATTCGCAAAGGGTGGTAAAAAGGGTGTAAGGGGGTAAGGGGGTAAGGGGACAGCACGCTTCTATCGTCCGCCTTTTCTTCGTCTAACAACGACGACAACGACGACGACGAGAACGTAGACGAAACTCAAGAAAACTTTGCGAATAAACTTTCCCACACGCGGAGATAACGCGTGAAAAGAAAAGAACCTTAGGGAAAAGAAGAAAAGGAAAGGAAAGGGATAGGAAAGTAAAAGAAAGTAGATATACCTAGACACTGCGCTAGGCAACGTAGTAGGACTTTGGTATCATCTTGACGTAAAATATGGATTATTCCGGATATTTGCATTTGGAAAATAAGCCAAAGAGTTTGTTCGGATCTCTGTGGGGGTGTGGGTGGAGGAAGGCGGGGGCTGGTGTAGGGGGAAGAAAGAGGAAAGAAAGAAGTAAGAAGGGAAACGGGGAACCGGGTTGCAGAAGGTAAGGTAAAAGTTCGTAAAACTTTTTGTACTCGTTGACGTCGAGTTCGAGTTTCATGCGCTAGCCCTTTTCACGGTTTTCCTTCCTTTTTCTTTTTCTTTTTCTTTTTTTTATTCTTATTCTTTAATAATTATTGAATCGTTTCTCTAAAATATATATTCTCGTACGAAATTATTTCAATAATTATATACTATAAGATTTAATTAAAAAATGATCTAAACTCGCGTTTATAATATAAATTTGTAATAAAATTATGAGAAAAAAAAACACACACACACATATTAGAGAAACATAAATTTACGTTTAAATCAATATATTATTATTATACATTAATATTACGTTGGTTCATATTAATAATAAATTTCAGTATACTTCAACGATCATCATGTTCCCAGATCGTGCATAGATTGACGTTTTCCCTCCTGCTTACCCCTTAACAATATACCGCATGAAATCGCATGAAATTTATATCGCAAAGCATATTGCAGAACTGGCTGAAACGATACGTAGCGTTAGCAAGCGTTTATTTCACGTCGGGAACCACGAAAATAATCGTTATTACCAGCGACAAGCGTGAGCAACGATGACGAGATTGCATTACTCTACCCCGACGCGCCCGTTTAGCTGCGTTTTCGGCTTTCTCTACTAACCCCACACCCCCTCCAGCCCCCACCCCCCACACACACCCCCTACCCATCTCTCCATCACCCTATATCCTATCCCTTTTGCATACCCTTCTCTTTTCCCCTTCCATTTTCCACAGTTTCCACAACCCCGTTCCTCGCAAAACCCCCACCCACCCCTTTCTAACCATTTCCAACCATCTCCCTACCCCCCGTCAAACTTCCCCTCTTCTCCCTCGTCACTATCGTTCACTACTAACGCCCTCGAAATTGACGCCTGCGGCTTAAAGGTTTCTTCCAACTATATAGATAATCTATCGTTTCGAATCACTTTATATATCAGTAGGAAGATATTCGAATTTTACTCTCTTGTAGAAAATAGATATATACAGTTACTAACAAAATTATTTTTCTTACGTTTTCGTGTACGAACGATTAATATATCGTATCGTTATATTTTTTTTCAAATTATGTTTATAAATCGTGTCCGATACAATATATATTTAATTTAGTTTGACCAAAGTTTTGTTTGTAAATTTTGTAATGAATATTATTAAGAGTATAACAAAATGTGTGTGTGTAAAGTTATGATACGCTGTATAATAAAATTCGAAAGAATTCAATTATATTAGGAATTATTTTGAATCTTTGTGCACAATTTATTGTATTGCTCGAAAAATTGATGATTTCTCAAGACCGATCTCTTTTTACGAACAATTAAAATGTGAAATAATAAATTTAAACATACGGTAAATGTTAATAAAAATATTTTTGCGAGTCACTGTACGTGTATATAAAGATTGAGATTCTTTATTCGGTGATGCTGTGATAGACGTGAAAACTGGGTTGAATGGTAACGCTTTCGAAAGCTCGATCACATTCTTTTTCTTTTTCTTCTTTTTTCTTTTTTATTTCTTTCTTTCTTTCTTTTTCTTCTTTTTTTTTTTCTACTTGATGGAAGAATTCTTCCCTGTTTGGCAGATACTTCAGTGGCATAGCGAGCATTACTAGTACGACACAAAGCAACATACTTTATACACTTTACAGACGTCTGTGATAAATTCCTAAGAGTAGTCGAATAGAAAAATAAAAATAGATTTTTAGAAAAGAAAGTTTTTCACGAATAGACGACAGGCGCTTGCTTCGATGACTGGAAAAAGTCTACACTACTTGCCTGACTTCTTTTATTTATTTTCTTCCATTTCTATTTTATTTCTATTCGTTGTTTCTTTTCTCTCGTTTATCATGAAAGAGAAAAGAGTAAAAGATATTCATTAGAAATAAAATAAATGGCATAAAGAATTTTTATATGATTGGAAAAATAATTCAACGAAATGATTTATTTTAACGTTATCGTTAATCATTTTCATATTATGAAAATAATGAAAAATAATGATAGTTTATATTATTCCCATAAATGTTAACACGTTATATCAAACGATCGATGAACTATTTGTTCAGGTGTAAGCTTCGATTTAACTTGAAATTTCCAAAACGTTTACATATATACATATATATATCTATACGAAATATTGACTTTTCGGCATTTCGATATCGAGAATAAATCGTTATTACATCAAATAATATTATTTGTAATTCGATTACGTGACGGCGAATTTCCTAGTTCAAACTGCTGAACCGACCAACCAGACCAAACCGACGACCGTTGGCTTTTCCATGAAAGTTCCGGCAATTTATTCTGACGTCGCTGAAATATAGATTAATTTTAGCACGTACTTTCCTATCTGTTATGATGAATTAAACTATGACGGTGATGTTGGAAAATTAGGAAATCTAATTTATTCATTATCGATATATATATATTATATGCCTTTTTTTTGTTCTTCCATTGAAATAACAAAAAAAAAAAGATTAAAATCATTCTCTCCAGTCTCGTGAAAAAGTAAAGGGATGAATAAATCTGTTTGACCTTGATCGTAAAAATCATTTCTCCGTCGACGCTTGCAAAGTTTGTCTCTAGTCGAAAAACGAAAAAAATGAAAAGCAAAGAAAAAAACATATATATATATATATATTTATCGTCTCTCGTCGACGTGTTTCCCATAAATTTATTCCTCGTTTTCTCTATGCCATGTGTTCGACACACGGGAATATCCAGGATTATATTCTTTTCCCAAGCGAGTCGACGATAGGTTCGTAAAAAAGAAAGAAAAACGATTGAACACTTCTTGTACGTGGAACACACACACACACACACACACGCGAATTCTTTTATATATTTATCTAACACAATCCTAAATTCGATGACCAATTCACCTTTTCGTTACTCTAATATATTATATCGAATAACTTGCGATAGGTTACACAAATTATTTTACCGAAAGAAACAAAATTATATTTAAAACAAACAAAACTATCGTAAGTATAATTTTGATGATCAGGATTTTCGAATTTGTTCATTGAAATTTTCGTATATATTTATAATATATTAACGTTATACGTTTTATTGATTCTATTATCTACTTCACGACTTATATAATAATAATAATAATGTTATGTGTTATCTGAAAATGTGAATTATTGTATTTTATCATTAATATTATTAATAATATTATGATTATTATATATAAATATATAATATATGCAATGAAACACTAGGAATACCGCAGCATACTAATTGCTGTATTAACTGAATCATACATTTTATTGATCTCATTATTATATTTAGAAACCAACATATAATATCGCTATTTCCAAGTAATAATAATAATAATAATAATAACACTAATATAGTAATAACAATAATAATAATTATTATTATTCTACAAAGTAAAACATCGAAATATCACAATAATAATTTACCTGATATTATAATTGACCAAAAATGTAATCGGTTTTATAAATTGAAAGGGGTGTATATAGGGAAAGAAATTGACAAAAAATGAAACAACAGGAATAAAAATAAAAAATAAAAAATAAAGAAAGAGAAAGAAAGAAAGAAATAAAGGAAGAACTGTAATCGGCTTTATGTCATCGTGTTAAAACAGAGCGTAGTATCTATCAGAGTACCGAAAACGAGGACAGGTATCGGGGATTGGAAATATTTTTCTTTCCTCGACAACGTCCATCGTTTGCGGGACGAGGTGGTTGGAAGTTTCGAGGGGTTGGGGTAGGGTGTTGGGGAGTATTCACACAGGGAAACGACAAAAAAAGAAAAAAGAAGAAGAAAAAGGAAAGAAGAAAAAAAAAAAGAAAAAAGAAAAATAGAATATTGGTGAAGCAAAAGTGTAGAAAGAGAGAGAGAGAGCGGAAAAACGAGACGCTGGGATGCGGATGGCTTGAAAAAAGAAAAAAAAAAAAATAGAAGAAAAAGAAAAAAAAAGAGGCAGAAGAATGAAAATGTTAGGGGTGGTAAAACGAACGTCTTCGTTCGCCAACGTAGAGAACCGCTTCGTGCGAAAATGAAAAAGTCACGAGGCCGGAAGGTAAGGGGTTGCACATCTAAATACATGGACGTAGTTATATGCAAAAATGAGAACGAAAAGAAACATAAGAAGAAAAAGAAGACAACGGGGCTCGAATAAAAGTAAAAGAAGTTGAATAAGAAGAATAAGAATAAGAATAGAAGAAGAAAACTTGTTAGATCTTTTCTAACCATAATTTTATTTTACAAAATTTAATGACGTATTTATTACTCTCCAAGTATATAATAATATCGAGCATTTGATTATTTTTACGAGACTTTTGTTATATCAGTTGTAGAAATTAATTCGATGTCTCGTTATAAAAAATTATTCTTTACCTAGATTCGCTAATTTATTATCTGCGTAAACGATTATGAAACGTTATAACAGGTATTTTTATTAACAAACAAATCTCTAACTTCGATTGCATCAAATGTAATCATTTGTTTTTTTAAAAACCAATTTCTCATAACTCAAGTAGAAATATCGAACTTTAATCCGCCAATATGCAAAGGGTATAAATCAATCGAATTATTTCGTTAATCTCATGAAAACAATTTTTCACGTTAATGAAATAACAAAGCGTAAAGGAAAGGAAACAAAATTGCAGAAAAAATAAAAGATCTAATTGCAATGTATTAACGGTGCAAAACAACGTTAACCCAAGGACGTTGAAAGAGAGAAAAAGGAAATGCATAGAGTGTTGCAACTATCTTGTTGTCTGTATTGAAGCATGCATCGTGCAGTTAAACCTCACAGTAACACGATATCGATATCAATAGAAGAGATCGGTGGTGAAACCATTTGACATTCGATACTGCCTATTTATGTATCAACGAGTGAGGAAAATCACAAGAGAGAGAAAGAGAGAGAGAGAGAGAAATAGAATGGGGAATGGATAAGAGGGTAGTTTGGAACGCGTTACAAGTTACATATATTTTCTAACGATTAACGTGTTATGTAGAAACGTCGATTTTCAACATGTATGAGTAAACGTACATATAAACGTACGTACGTTCGTATGCACACGCATACGCACACACACGTGCGTATATTATCCTATGACGTGCACCTGTGACGTGAAGGGTGTAAGGGTGAAAGGGCAAAAGGGGCCAAATTCCCGACTGTTACACTCCGAGAGAACATGGACGGGCGACCTGTGACTGGAATACAGCACGTGACGAAAATGCACGCTAAAATTTAACTAAAATTAACTAAAGTCGCTTGCACCCTGCAATGCTTCGTATATCGTCGAGTAAAAAAAGGAAAAAAGATAAAAAAATAAACGATAGAGAAAGAGATCGGTGGGGGGATTCGTGAGAAAGTATACACGTTTGTGAATAAATATATTAAACATGGCGTTGAACATTGTCGGAAGTGTTCGGATTCTCACGTATTACTTACTATTGTGTGTACGAATGGGTTTAATGGTTTAACCGCATTGGTCAATTCTCATGTTCAAATATTAACATTTTATTTAACGCTTTATTTATCAAGAGTATTACGTATAAATATTTGCACTGTATCTGGTCGAATTATTGGTCTTGAAAAAAAGAACATACAAATATATATATATATATTATATTTAATTTATATATACAATTAACAAACTCGATATAGTAACTTTAAATAATAATAAATCGTATATAATCCAAAATATTAATAATTGTAATTTGAATAAAATCAAATGAAAAAAGGAAAAATCAATAATAATGATATCGAATCGGGGAAAATTTGAAATTGAAAATGAGAATTTATGGTACGTTTAGTGTTGAATAATACGAAATTCAATAAAATATAAAATATTACAGCAGCTTTAGGATTTTGTATGGGATATGAAAGGAAAGAGAATCTCGGTTATTTCAATGAGCATATCGATAAAGTTGAGTACCCATTGTATCTTGAATTTCGAGATTACTCTCTCTCTCTCTCTCTCTCTCTCCCTCTTTCAATTCTGCGTTTTCTTTTCATGCGAAGTACGTGAATCTCACGGTGCAGGAAAACGATGAAAAGGGATTTCACGAGATGGCGGAAGGAGAGGACACGGAACGATTAATATCGTAAAATAGGTCAAAACGGTCGAATAATCTGGAAGAAACAATTCTCATGGATCCTTTCCTCTGACGTCCATCTTATCAAACTACTCGAAAATACAGCTGCCAGTAAGAGAAATAGAGAGAGAGAGAGAGAGAGAGAGAGAGGAGTAAACCACAGCAACAGCTATTTTTGACTCCAAATACACCAGCTGCATTGTTTGACCAACAATCTAAGTACATGCATTCCAACATTTACACAAACGTACTCTATAATATGTAATCACGTTTACGATTATATACTGGGAGAGTTATTTAAAACAGGCTCATTCAAATAATGAGACTTGTTTGATTTTTAACCTGCCATAATCCCACCTTACGTGCAATGTATTTACTATGTGTTACACCTTACGTTAGTTATTTTTTATTAACAATACAAATTACAATAAGAAGTCAAAATAGACCGTGAGTAAATTTGGCCTGAAACATTTTGTATTTAATTGATCATAGTAATCGAGTTGTTATATTAGGTTGTCCCATAAGTATGGGTGATCCATTTGAAATAATTCACCCGATATATGTATATGTACTGCAACAAAACCTACATATTATACCTGCGTTTACTTATATCCAACGAATAAAGGAAACCTTTCATCCGTCGAAACAAGCATTATCGTACGAATATATACATACACATGTATAGTTTTATTTACACATAAAACATATCGTTGCTTTCTTCAGCATTTTGCCAATGTGTTCAACGAGCGAAAGACGGATGCATTTCTACGAATCAACAGATAACACAATACGATTATGTTACTCCGACGTAAATATTCTTAAGTTAGCAAATGTTTTATTTATAATTTTCATGGGGCCCACGATAAGGATTAAATAGGGGTTAAAAATTGAAATATCTTTATTTCGAATAAACAAATGTTCTTTGTAATGTAATTAATTTTGTTTCGCGTTGATTTGAAATATATTTGGTGTGGTGTATTATTGAATCCGTCACTGTCATGTTGATCGAAAAGAGACTAGGGTGGTGTTTCTAGGATTTTGGTAAAAAGGTAAAAGAAAAGGACGCGACAAACGACGTTCTTTTCATCCATTGTGAGACAGACGACGTATCTCTCGATTCAAGGATTACCGGAATAGGATGCACCAGGTGTCTACCTTTTTCGAAACTGCGACGGCGTCGTTTTCGAAGATGGAACATACTACTCGTCTTCCGTTTCCTCCTCAATGCACAAGCCGTGTTCCACGAAGCGTCCTCGTTTGATCAGCATCGGCCTTTTGTACATACGACTGAGAGAGCAACAAAAAGATAAGAACGAGAGAGAAAGAAATATATGATGGAGGAAGGAAGGACGGAAGGAAGGAAGGGTTTAGGTGGTGGTACAAAAGAAAAGTTCTTCTATTTGCCTTCCTCACTTCATTCCTATTTTCTCTGTCTATTTCTCAACCCTCTCTCATCCTGCATCATTCTTCCCTTTTCTCGTTGTCTGCTGTCGAACATACGTCGGAAATAAAGGGACTCCGGTACCAGGAAAACCTCAATCGGGAAACACCGATGTTACGTCGCGAATATCGAAAAATTCCAAATGGGTTAACCCTTGGGATTTCATGACGTTCGACTTTCTTTCTTAAATATCTTTCGAGAAATATTTATTATTTCATCAACTATTCTTTTATACACTTTTACAGTAACATTTCTTAACTTAAAACACATTAAATGTAGACTTTTTCTCGGAATTTAAAGTAAGTCGAGTAAATAATCGGATAAAAATATCTAATACGAATCGCGTTTGTGCAAAAATCTAAAATAATTATACCAGTGTATAATATATAAAGTACTAACGTTACATTATTGCATTAACGTTCGTACATGGATCGATAATTATTACGAAATTTAATAATTCATCATATTGTTAAAAGATTTTCTTTGTTCTCACCAATTCGCGTAACACCGATTCTATATAAAATCTTGAAAAATAATACTTTCGTGACTCGCGCGAATTAATAATATATTCTATACCTCGTTGGGGTTTTCTGTCCTGTCCCCTCCTTCCAAGTAACGTATCGAGAATCACGAGGAAAAACGTTTTATCCTTTGAGGATAAAAGCAGCATTGCCTTGTACCGAGGACGTTTGAATTGGAAAAAGATGGAAGATACCTTTGAATTGATCGAATGGATATATGCGATTCGCCAGCTTGCCGATATTTTAACGATCATTCGTGCGTCTTTCGATCTTCTCTCTTTCTCTCACACACATACAAACACACAGTTGCGTACTTACACAAACTTAATACTCCCACGGTTATTCTCACGGATAGGAGGTTATATTCAAGATAGAGAGGATAAGAGATTGCGTTGAGGCAAAATCCAGCGCGTAAAGTTGCAGACGTCTACTAAGGACCCCTTACTTTCTCTCTTGGACTAAAGAAGAAGAGAGAGAGAGAGAGAGAGAGAGAGAGAGAGAGAGAGAGAGGTTGGTTGTATAAGGTATAAGATGCGCAGGATCATTGGCAAGATGAACAGGCTCCTTTAGATTTATTCCTCGCTTCCATTCAGACATGATCGTTTATATTCCTGGAAATAGGATCTGGCATAGGATCCCATCTCAAGTTGTACTTTTCAAATACCCTTTCACCTTATGCCGCCGCCTCGTCTGCCACAATCTTGGAAATACGCAAGAGAAACCGATGAAGGTTTCTACTTGTCGCATACGAGAGATATCAAGAATGAAAAGGATACATTCACGCGTACAAAATATCCTACTTGTTATACGCAGAATTGTTTTACATATTATACTTAACAAACTTTAATGAAAATTTATGAAATACCTTTAATTGTATACGAAATTTCGTCTAGGATAAATTAAGGGATAGTTTAGGATGAGATTCGGTATCTTTATTAATTGGATTTTGTTTGCAAATAAATATAATTTTAATTAAGAAATATACAGGATTGCGCGTTAAATTGTTTACCGAAACAAATTCTAACTTTGTCTAATTTGCAAATAAAACATATCGACGATATTCTACAATTACAACGATTGTAATGATTCCAGTATTGCATAGTCAGTAATATTTAAACAACAATTGTATTTTTGTATCTTAAACGAATCCTAATAATTATTATTATCTAACTTTACATTTATCTATCAATCCTTATCAAAATAAAAAAAAAGTATAAGTATTTAATAAAAATTTAGTATCAATATATAAAAATCTGTGAAATATGTTTAAACGTGATCACCAAAAAAAAAAAAGAAAAATATATAAAATTCATGATTGCAATCTGAAATCTCTATTATTGCGTGACGTTAAGGGGAGGAGAGGGTTGAGACATTTTATCTCGCATATATATGATGCCGATGTCAAATCGTTTGGCAAAAGGATCCCTTATTTCTCGGCCATCTCGTGGAAGGATAGAACACAAAAGGACGAATCCAACAGAGATATGCATACGGCGGTCATGTGGCATGAGACGAAAAGGCTCCCATGGGTCTTTATTATCATCTCTCAACGTTAGGTACCTTGTTCAAGACTAGAGAAGAGAAGAGTAGAGTACAGTAGAGAAGTGAATCACACACACACACACACATACACAAAGAGAGAGAGAGAGAGAGAGAAGTCAGTGTCGGATATATCGCAACCCTCGACATATACCCACCTGCAACTAGGCGTACAACACGTGTATACGACTTGCATAACGTGCGATTTCTATGGGAATGCAGCCAGGCGCAGGGCCACGTTTGCATGCGAAAGATAACCCTGGATGCCCTGGCATCACCACCACGTTCCAACCCCAATCCTCTCTTCATCCCCTTCCTTCTCTCTACTCTGCTTGCTATCTCCCTCTCTGTCTCTCTCTCTCTCTCTCTCTCTCACGATTTCTAGCAACTACCCTTAGCGAAGCACACACACTGCGCGTTGGTAACCGTTGGTAAACCCATCGGCATCACGAACGACGCCTCTCAATGTCCAGCGGTGCTTTTCCTCCCTCCAAATCTTCTCTCTCTCTCTCTCTCTCTCTCTTTCTGTCTGTCTGTCTGTCTGTCTGTCTGTCATCCCTACGGAGTCTCGGCACACACCTACCCACACTTCTCGTTTCCGAGAAATTCTCTTGAGAATCGTTCGGACTCGTCGCTCCAAGAGATACACGAATTACTTGCCAGCAAAAATAACCACCCACTCACCCACCCACCAACCCACCGATTTAATAGTCATTCCATCTCTCTTTCTCTTTTATTCTTTCTTTCTTCCTGTCTCTAACGCGCGCGAGCGTTCATTTAAAAAGTTAAGTTTTTTAAATTTACATTATCTTATACGAAAGGGGAAGAAGAAGAAGAAGAAGAAGAAGAAACCACGAGGGAATGAAACTGGGAATGATACCCCCTTTGCAACTAAAGAGAAACATATAAACATCTTCTTCTTTAAATGACTATTGCGGTTTTCCATTGAAGAAAACCACGACAACAACAAAAAGAACTTTGCTATAGTGTTTTTATCTTGATAGTTCGTTCCCTCTTTATACGCTTCCATCCACTAACGTCAGCATGGCTCCTAGTTTTGTTTGTTTCAGTATGTGATCTTCCGAAAATTGCACTTTAGCTCGAGGAAGCGTGTAACAACATTATTCTAGATACTAGGTCCTTCTCGTTCTCTCGCGAGAGACGTACCCCAACCCTCAACCCTCTTTTCAACCAAGCCTCCCTCTTCGCTTGCCCCACACTCCCTCTACTCCCCACTCCCCCCCAGCCCACCTTCGTCATCCTATCAACCAACTGGTAAAACACTGACAACGCGAAACTTTGTTGATGCCACAGCTGAAGTACGTTTTAAACTCTCTTCTTCTTTTCTCATATTCTTGGCTTCTTCATATTTCTATCTTCTTTTTTCTTCCATTTTTATCTTCTACACATGCACACATACATACATACATACGTAAACACACATTTTTATTCACTTACACTCTCAACACAAAAGAAGTAGATTAATTTTATATTTATTTGGAAATAGGAGAAATTTCAAAATACAAAATGAAATGCAACGACCTGGACGTTTGCTTTTAGTGCAACACCCGAGGTGCCACAGTTTGTTTGTTCCGACTACAGCAACGACGACGACAACGACAACGACAACGACGACGACATCCTCGCGATACCTGTGAATTAAACAATTAACCACGTTACCGAGCTAGTCGTCTCATTTTCTAAACGAATCCTGTACAGTGGTCGCGTTAATCGAATCGGACCCTTCATGTAAATGTATAAATGTATATGTGTATATACGTGCATGTGCATGCATGGGTGTCCTGGAAAATCCTACGTGTCTCTTATCGCGAATTTCTATGTTTAACGCTTAACGAAAATGCATCTCTCCAAGTGGTTTTTTATATTTCGTTGAATTTGATTCAACCTTCAGCAAATTGTTTTTTTACAAAAGTGTAACATCATTTCGTGTGAATTTATTTCTTTTTATTACGACCTCTTTTTCTTTTTTTTTTTTATTTCCTTTATCATTCCACATGTATTGTATTTCGGTGCTTTACTTTAATTAAGAATTACGAATCAGTATTATATTTTTTCTTTAGTTCACGTTAAAAGCTCTCACACAAACAAACACACGCGCGTCAGAGATATAAATAATATATAATAAATAAATACAGAGTAAGAGGAGAGTAGAGAGAGGAGTGGTATTACTTCATAGAAATCACGGAGAAAAGCTTTTTCAGTTTTTCCCGAAGAGTAGGGATGAAAATACAAGAGGGGGAAAAAGTACAGACGAAAAATATCTAAATGGACATCATCAACAACGGTGTTGATACCAGTTGTCTTACGTAGTGGCCATAAACTCGAGACAAATGGCGTTTAAGAGTTAAGGGTTCGTTCGGGGGGAAAAAAAATAAAGAAAAAGAAAAAGAAAAAGATAAAAAGAGATAGAAGAAAAATGGAATCAGTTTTGCGTGATGGAAAATTGCAGCAGCAATAGCAGCAGTGGGCATCGAACGAAATGGTAAAGAAAAATAAATAAAATAGATTTTCTAACGAGGAAAGAAAAGAAACTACGACAAAAATATGTGTCCTATGTTTGAATTTATTTCTCTCTCTGTGTGTGAGTGTGTGTGTGTGTGTATATATAAAACAAAAAAAAGTGAAAAAATAAAAATGAATGAGAAAAGAAAACAGTCGGAAGTGGAAACCCTGTTGGATGATAGAAGAGAAAAGAGTATTCCAGTTTCGTACGTGTTCGTTTTGCTTTACTCACATCCGCGCGTACGAATTCAGAGGGTTCTACACATTCGGGTACACGTACGATATCACCATTAACATTTTTACGAGATCACGTAACCCTCTGTTGGTAGGACTTAGCGGTTTCTTCAACGTACAATATGCTACCTGAGAGATTTAATAGAGAACCTACCGGGGATACTAATTTCCTGATAGTTATATACCAACTTTTTTAAGAGATCTAAATTTGAAATAAAAAATAATTGTATAAAATGCATGTGTGTACCAGTGCGTGAGTATCCTTCGAATGTGTGATCCTTTAAATGAAAGTAGGATTATCTGGAAAGTAAGAAAACAAATTTTTTTCTGCATGTTTCTTATTCCTAAAATTTCCAAAATTGTTTTGTTCTTTAATCGTGTCCGAATTCCATCCAAATTGCATACTATACTTTTCTGTTATTATTTTATTCCCATCGCGTGGTTTAAAAGAAAAAGACAGAAGATAGGGTTTTAAAAAAAGGTGGTAAATGACTCGACTAGATGTCACGATGGCAACCAAGATGTTGATCGGTCTTGTACCCATCTTTATCTTTTTGGATCTTAAAAAAGGAGGATAAAGTTAGCAGCAGTATGCTGATACATCAACCGTGCACGCCAGGTGTACGGTATGACCTAACGAAAACGGTGCAACGACCCTTTTTCTTCGTCCCTTCCTTTCTTACTTTTCCTTCACTTACTTACTTACTTCCTTCCTTCCTTCCTTCCTTCCTTCCTTCCTTCCTTCCTTCCTTCCTTCCTTCCTTCCTTCCTTACTTTTTCGCTCATTTCTTTTTCCTTCCATGCTAACTTTTCTTCTAAATAAATTTCAGTTTGAAAGCTTTTTCCATTAGCGGTATTTTCCAAAGATATCGAATTTTAATAGCCTAATTTAATGGGTTACTTTTGATGTATCCTAGATTTTGCAATAAATTAAATTCGATATATTTCCTATGTTAAAATTGTATAATAAATTTTGATTCGTTTGCTCATAACAAATTGTTTCCCAAAGATTTGATATTATTTTTTAAATAGTTCAAATTGCAACTTGGATTATTTTCGATGTGCATGGTCTGATTATAATATTTACAATTAGTTTAATACAGTTTGGTAGAAAAACATTTGAACGGGTTAACTTTATGTTTAATTTTAAACATAAAGAAAAAAGAACACCTTTTCTCTATGAAATATTTGTGAATTTTTTTAGTTAATTAATTTTAATTCGTTTTACTCGCGTTTAAATTATTATAACTAAAAGTCACGAATACATTAATTTGTCTTTCTTAATGGAATTTTTATTTGCTTAAAAAATCAAAGCTCATTAACATCAACATTTAAATTCATTATATTATTCGACTCGATCGATTAAAGATAAAATCATGAAAAATCTCGCTTATATTAAATCAACTATCAAAAACACGAACAATCGTTATCTGATAATGAGAAACAGAAAAAAACGCATTTTCAATGGGCAACCTAAAATCTAAATCTAAAAAGGAATAAGAATAACGAATAAAATACTTGTTACGATATCTGACGTGATTAAGGGAAAAGAAATATGACAGAAAAGGAAAAAGAAAAAAGAAAAAAAGAGTCAAAACTTACTTAGACGGAAAATAAAGCTTGTATCGTGTAATATAAGTCATCGAACTACTCGCATAATCTCAGCGTTAAAAGAACACTTTCTGTGCTTTTTTATCCCCCGTTTACTTTTTTTCCACCCTACTTAAAACGACACGCGACGAGTTGACCTTTCGATTAACGAGAACAACGTTTTATTTTCTCTCCGACACGGCACGAACTAGTAATTAGGTAGTAACTGTCTATATATAAATTCTTTAACCCTTTTAAATGGTTGTGACAGCATACTCGCCAATGTCGTAAAAAGTTATTCGATAATACTGTTTCCTTTTCTATTTGAAATTAAACAACCAATTGGCAAAATACATCTTACGAGTCTCCCCTTTCGGTATATTTATTTCATTTATTTAGCACGAAAAAAATGTAATAAAACAATCTAATTAAAGTATTACAATTTTGATGTGTCTTAGATTATTTTATTTCAACATAATATCAAAATAATTTTAAATTGTTCATTTTGAATATCACATTGTTACCGATTAATGAACAAATTAAAATGACTTTTAAATTGCTTCATTAACTCGTGAAACATACTTTTCTAACTGTTTTACATTTTTTCTTTTTTTTTTTTTTAAACACACACAACCAATAAGAATCAGAAGTTTTTATATTGACACTCATTCTGTATATAAAGTGAAAAAGAAAGTAAAAAAGAAGAAATTGAACACTAACGAGCAGAACGAGCGCAGGAATGAAAAGAAGGAGGGAAAAAAAGGAAAAAAAAAAATATGGTCTCTCTAATTTCACTTAACGAACTATGATTTTTGAAAGCAGGGCAAGTTAACTGTTTATACGTTATAACGTAGATCTGGCAATGTGCCCAGAGGAATTCCTGTGGTAGCGGTTTGCCACTTTGGAAGAGCAACTGGATGAACTAAACTAAATGAATACGGTGTGTATCAAGGAAAAGTTCGTTATCGCCATCTGACAATATAATAATCTTCGAAAGTGGTGGTCGTTAGTAGCATATGGTTATACGATTTGTTGGCATTAGACAAAATCAAATTAGATTCGTAATAATTAGAGTAAATGAAATCCTTCTGGGTTGGTTGTTAATACGAGTTTAATTTGATAATCTTCTCCAAATGATTTAACGTTTATTTACTTGATCCTTTAGTATTGTTACACCTCGACGACAAATTACAATCAACTGTGTTTTAACTTAAATTGTGTCAATTAGATTTATGTATTTAAATATTCGTATGTAAATACAAAAAAATATGTGTATATATTAACACAAAATTATTAAGTTATATTCGTAAATTGCAATAAGAATTCATTTAAAATAATCCTATAAAAAAAAAACATATATTTAATAATTTAATAATTATAACAAATAAATCTTTTCTTCGTGATATTCAATCTACTATCTCAATAAATTGAAATAATCCATAATTAAATAAATTGATTTCATGAAAGACTTTTTTTAAAAACACGAGTTGTACAATTTAGCTGATTCTTATTTGTTGAGAGATGGTTACCGTAATATATCGTATAAAGTATAGAAGAAAGGGTAAATTGTGCAAGCGAACCTAGAGGAAAAAGTAAACAGGAAACCATAATAAAATAGAGGAAAAGAAAAATAGGAGAGGGATGGAAAATATTGTAGGTGAAGTAAAGCTAGCAGAATTTCTTTTGACTGTACCGCAGGCAATGCGTTTTACTGTATGCATATACATGTATAACAATAGTTGTTCGTGTTTTACCTCTAAACCATATGTTCGACCACTATCGTCCGTAAAATTTTATTAAATAAATACCTTAGACTCTTAGGCGAATAGTAGAAGGGTACGTTAATAGGAAATAAACGGACTATCCTTTGTCTGTCGGCACCTCAAAGAGCTTGAAAATGCCACCCTCCCCCGCCCCCTCCTTTAACTCCTTAACCAGCCAAGCCAGTTTAGTGGCTCCTTTCTATCTTTTCTTTTGTTATCATCCATCCTTCTTTGTTCTTCTTTGCTTATCTATCGTTTACATCTATCGTATTCCTTCGATAAAAAGGAAAATAAGATGAAACTATCGAAAACAGAATGTATAAGGGGGTATGGATGGTGGTAAGGTAGACGATGGTAGTTGCTTTTATAAACGTCGATAAAGTTAAAGAAAATTCTTTCTCGATTAATACGTGACAATTACAAGGATGTTAGAAATAAAATGTAAAACAATTTATATGCCGATAAATAAATAAGTATATATTGTATATACGGTATGAATCGATTTTGATGCCAAACGAATCGAATATGTTTTTTTTTTCTAGACGAGAAAATGATATTAAAAATGTTTCAGTTTTCTAAAGTTTTTACGATGACGGGGAAGAAAAAAAAAGAAAAATTCGTAATCGAATTTCTTCTTTAATGGAAACGTCAAGGTCATTTTATGGTCAATTCTGAATTTTGTTAATGGAACGATGAATTATACAACGCACATACACACACATACATACAGTATAAGTATAATACTTTTATACTTACTTCGACTGGAATAAAATGTACGATGTGGTGGTAGTAGAGTACTCGAGGAAATATTTGTCGGAGGAAGGAAATTTATCTCTAAGCTTAAATCATTTCCACAGTAATAGGTTCACGTCCGGTATACTTTCCCATACCACACATAGAAACGCGATAATGACGATCGATATATTTGCGCGTGAGGAGGAAGGGCGAGGGGGTGGGTGCACTGTATACAAACCGTTAAAAACACGCTGGACGGATAAATGATATCAAGGTGTTTGATGCATGCCGACATTCCTCCAACCATGTACCTATACACGTTTTACGAGTTACGACCGCGATGTATTTTTCAAATATTTCTTTTAATTTTACATGCCCATCCCCTTAAACGTCCAAGATTCGCTAATTCAATCGATATTTATTTTGCCAGAAATATTTCGATCATAATTATATTTTTTCTTTTTACATTAAAAAAAAACATCACGTGAAAAGTTCCACGAATAATCACATATACCTAAAATAAATCATTCCAATTTGGTTATTTTAAGCAATCATTTTAAACGATATAACCATTCTAGAAATATTTCAATAGCTATTGATTAGTATCATCATTCAATTCAGTTTCTGTTCGCTCGTATTGGACAATCGTTGATTGATATTACCAATCCTACAATAATAGAGAAAGTAATAGCCATACGAATTTTTAAAGTGAACGACATAGAACCGAAGAATCTCGCGAACGTTCTTTTGTTCATTTCGGACAACAACACGTTTTCCTCTTTCTTCTTCTTCTCCTGCTTCTTCTTCTTCTTCTTATCCCAAAGCTCGTTCCATTTCATCGTTCAGAAAAAAGGCTAAAAGATTTTTATACGGTTGGTGTATACGTGAACATAACCGATACACTGAAAGATCCGTAACTGGAATTTGTCCATTTCATTTACCACAAGATATTTTCGTTGGATCGCGAAGAAGCAGTATACACCCCTTCAACCCCTGTTTCCCTCCCCCTCTCTCTCTCTCTCTCTCTCTCTCTCTCTCTCTCTTTCGTACAAAACGGAAGTTATATTGCATTTATTGCGAAATAAAGTTGGTTCCTCTGCCTCTTCGTTCGCTACTAGCTCAAACTCCCACGACCACGAACTCAAGTGAACCTAACCCAACCCCCTGATCTAAACTACCCCTTCCAACCCACCTAGCCCGTTCTTTCCTCTTCTCTAGCAGCTTCTACGCGACAAAATGTTTCCATCGTCGTAGTCGATACGTGGACGTAGACGTAAAAGTAGGAAAAAAGGTGAATGCAACTTTCCTTCTATCCAGTTTTCCTTCCATTCCAGGTCTTTCCGTTATACCTCCTATTCCCGTGGGGAAGGTGGGAGGGATGGAAAAGAGAGAGAGAAAGAGAGAGAGAGAGAGAGGAAGGGAACCAGGTGGAGGACGACGAGCAGGTAGGGGTGGAATAGGAAGAGGGTTGCGGGGGTTAGTTGAGAAAGACTCGACCGGAGACAGGGGTGAACGTCTCCCCACCCGACCACCATCTGGGATGACCAATGTATGACCATTGTGAAAATGTTCATTGTGCACCGCAAGACCGAGGAAGCGAAAGAGGTTCGACCGGCTTCGTGGAGTTTCTAACGAATTGCTAAACCGGAAACTGTCTCCTACCCTCCAGGCGATTTGCCCGAGATCTTCGCTAAATAGGAACTCTACCCCGTCCCTGCACCATTCTTTCCACCTTCACCTTACCCAACCCCCATTTTGATCCCGTCCTCTTCCTCTTCCTCTTCCTCCTTCCTTTTCCGCGATCCTTTTTTTTTCCAACCTATCCCCCTTTTATTATTTTCTTTTTTTACTTTTCTTTCCTTTCTCCATTTTTTTCTTTCTCTCTTGCTTGCTCGGTTGGTTGGTTGGTTGGTTGGTTGGTTGCTTGCTTTCACCCTCTAAATTCGTACCACTCTTTCTTCTTTTACTTATCCCAACTATTTTTCAATTCTAAAGATTTCTTTTTCTTTTTCTTTTTCTTTCTCTCTCTCTTACTCACTCTGTTCGTCTATTAATACATTTTCGCTTTTAATGTTTCTTTCGATATTAAATTGAACAGATAGAAAGTTATTGCGATATTTGTTCGACCGATACAATGTGTTCAATGTTTGAGAATTGGTGATCATTCAAATAGTGATACGATCGAACATTTATTTTTCTACGTTAAGAAATATTGTAATTGTTGAAATGAAATTTATAAATTACATTGTACAAAATTCAAAAATTATATTTTAATTAATTGTGTATTTATAAACTATATATAACTTTATTAGAAATACAAATATCTGGTGTTGTTAACAAATGAAATGATTTAAAATTCTTCTTTAACAAAGCCAACAAAACGTTATATACGTTTGACGCCTAATCACTTATCTATGTTACCCTTACCAACCCTTTTCTCACACCCTTTCTTATCCTTTTCATACTAGCAGAGGTACTTCCGCATCTTCCGAACTGGATAGGAAAGTGCTTAGGAAAGTTTCAAAGATGGAAATATAAGTTCGTTGTTTCTTAGGAAGACCTTGAAGTGGAGGATAAAGAGGGGTCGAAGGGATGTAAAGAAGGGGATGAAAAGTAGGATGCATGTCGCATGGCGCTTAGAAAACTAGGAAAGTGGACGAAGGTGAAAATTGAAAGTTCTTATGTAGATCCTTCCATCTTCACTATCCACATCAGGCCCTTCTTCCTTACCCCTTTTATCTCACCCTTAACCTTTTTCATGTTATATAAGATGGTAGTATTCAACCCGACTAAAAAAAAAGGGATAAAATTCATGCAATCTCAGAAAAATACTTTACTTTCACGGAGAGATACAGACATAACTTAAAAGTTTCTACATTTTGTCTGTTTAGGATGTTTCTTTTTTTTCTTATATCTCATCTTCATTCGCAATCTTAAAAGAAGACGAAAAGTAAAATGGAAGGAAGAAATAATAATAGTAATAGAATCGAGTTTAGATGGTTGCAGTTGAAAGTTATTCGTATCTAGTTATTTAGTTAGAATTTTTTTCGAAAAAATAAGTCTCCTGTCGCGTAATTTAATGAAAAACTTGGAAGATAATCAGAAATCATATGCTTGAGGGAAGAATATTCGAAGTAAAAGAGATAGAGGAGTTTCTTGGAGTTATAGGAATGATGATAGTAGTAGTAGTAGAAGTATAGAACAAAGGCAATGAACAGAGGCAAGGAGTGTAGCGTGATATCGGTAGGAAGAAGGAAAGTCTAACCCCATGGAATATTCCATGGGGGTTGGTTTGGTACCACGAGACGTCGTCGTCATCGTCGTTGTCTTCTTCGTCGGCTCGACGATAATGGAATCACCGTGTGCGCTCAGGTTTGGGAGGTTAGATGCAAAAGGGTTGCTTGCAGTGTGTTGTCTAAAGGAGGAAGTAGGAAAACCTCCTGCTATGCCGTACCGTTTCCTACAAGACTATGAGAAAGGGCGAAGAATAGGAAGGGTAGAAAGGGAAGATGGGGGTGGTGGTGGTGTTGGTGGTGGTGGTGGTTCTGGGTGTGGTGGGAGAGATAAAGTAAAGAGACAACAGAATGGCGTCGGTGACAAACAAAGTTTAGGTCGAATTTCCCTCGGAACCAAACTGTTCCTCTCATACCTTCAGCCGAGTTAACCTGCCGTGTCGATTTTACCGTATGTCATCTTCCTTCCATCTACTGTTTTGTTTTCTGCTTTTCCTCTCATTCTATTCCTTTCTGTTTATCTATCTATTCATCTTATACTATATATATATCCCAAGTCTGACACACACAACACATATACCTAGCTGATGCAGCATCTACCATCTTACAAACCACGCACAGACACTCTCAAATATGTTCCAAGAGAAAAGCTAATTTCTAACTTACGATATTCACGACAGGAGAGAAGATCTAATTTGTTTAAACCGTGCTCCCTCCTACCGAATACTTGGTTTGAACTTGTTATAATGAAATGTCAAGTACTTACAATTAGATTCATTGGGTGCTGGGGAAGGGTTGTATTCCTGCGTGATACACGTTCACTATCCTCTTCTATTTCTATTTCTTTAGTTGTTTATCTTATCATAAGAATATTTAATTTAGGTTTTATACAAATTGTACAAAGTTTATAAGAGAGATCTTTGATATCGTGCATAATAAATCATGGATATTTGTCTTCTCTTCGCATTTGTATAAATATTAATTACTTCGTTATATCGGAGTAGATAGTATATTAAAGTATCAGCTTCATTTCCATATTTATAGAGGGTCAAACCAATTGGATGGGTCCGAAAAGGTATATTACGGAAACAGAGGTTGTAAGATGAAAATTCCTATCAAACTAATCATATGCATAATATGCGTGTCAACTTACATTTCTTTATCTCTCTCCTCCTATTTCGTTAATTTATTTATTATATATTTTATCACACGAAAAAAAAAAAAAAAAGGGTAATCTTAGAGAGACGAGTGTGTCACAAAGTTAAATGAATTTTCTCTTATAAAGCAAATTGTAAGTTCGAAGAATTCCGTTAAACGTAATTTTCTAATCGATCTCCAACAATTTTCCACGGAGAGATTTCAGATAAATCTTTGAGAAGATAAGCTTCTTCTACTTGCTTTTAAACTTCGAGATATAATCTGAAATCTCGATTATCGCATAAACTCGATTATACTATGGAAAGAGAGTAGAATAGAAAATCTATCTGCAAGGGAAACTGTGACAACGGTATGGTCCAAGTTATTCTCTCCATCGTCGAGTAAGAGAACAAAAACGAATAAGGAAACACCTGAACAAAAAAGGGTCTGAAAGAAAAGGAAAAGAGAGAGCGAAAAAGAAAGAAAGAGAGAGAGGGAGAATGTCAGATAGAAATAGAATTAGAGAAAGTGAGATGAGAAAACGAAGGAAGAAAGAAAGAAAGAAAGATAGAAAGTTTGTTAGATAGAGATAGGAGAATAGAAAGAAATAGACTGAGTGGGTGACTGGGAGAGAGAGAGAGAGATAAAATAATAAAAATAAAGAAGTATAAAACTAGAAAAAGAGAGAATGACGTTGTGAATAAAAAAGGGATAGGTGTAGTAAGAAAAAGGTAGAGAGTTTTGGAAAGAAAGAAAGAGAGTAAGAAGAAAAGGAAAGAATTTTCGAGAGAAAGAGAGACAAATAATGTAATAGAAAGGGTAAAGGGAGAGAGAGAAAGAGAGAGAGAGAGAGAATCGCGGTCGTTACGATCCTAGCGGTGCAACCTTATCTCCTACAAGGTAGATACGTGCCTGCCGGATTAACGCATTACGGAAGTTCCGCGAGAGCTTACTCGACCTAAAAGCCGAGAGGAAGTCTAGGAGTAGATAGAATGCAAGGAGGAACGATATACTTCTCTCTCCGTTCATGTCTCTGTCTTTCTCTAGACAAGAAGGGAAGAGGAAAATAGGAGAGGAGAGGAGAGGAAAGGAGTGGAGACGACTAGAGTTCTCGGTGACACGTACTACCTAGTGCAAATCTTGAGATTCCAGACGCGAATCTCGATGTACCAGTTCGGGTTCCTTCCACGGCACGCCTTCACCACTTAAACCTTGCTATATTCCTCTCCTGTCCATCTCTCTACCTACCCTTTAAACACCATAGCATTTTGCGACCAAGGGGCGTTTCACTCGATCGTAATTCGACGAACGCCAGTCATGAATGTTTGCACGAAATTTCGTTATCCTTAGTATGTCTATCTCTATATCTATATCTATCTTTCTCTCTCTCTCTCTCTCTCTCTCTTTCTACCATTATTCCATTCTCGCATAACTATTCCCCATACTTTTGTCTAAGCTGTAATGAGAACTATTCAACGTTATTTAATTATCTCTAACACGTGTCGCACGAACAATACGATGTGTTATGGTTTTCTATTTTATTTTCTTTTTATTTTTTAAATTGATCATTCGAAATTTAACTTTATTTTTTGTCTCTTTCTATGTATTACATTTTTTCCTCGGTATTAACGATAAACTTATCAAGTGTGTACTATAATTTGTAAAGAAAAAAATATGCTAAAAAATTCATATGTTTAATGTACATTATTCGATAATATATAAAACAAAATAATTTCATCGTTATATCTAATTGACGTAACATTTCATGTTTTTTTTTTTTAAGAACACTCACTGTAACAACAAGTATTATACATTAAAGTATCAACAGGGAGGGTTTAACGTTAATTATAATATGTTTAATTAATAAAATATATATGAGAACTATATATCGATAGATTTATTATATTTAAACAATGAAATACGCGAAAATATTATCGAGAAATTAGAGACACGTACTGAAAGAAAAAGAAAAGTAAGCGTGCACATATATAATTGTGGAAAAAGAAAGGGGAAAAGAAAGAAAAAAAAAAATGTTAGATATAAAAGAGAGAAGGGTGAATGGTAGATCAAAGATCGTAAACTCGAAACCACACTATCTGTTCGTTTGTTTGACTTGTAAGCCGTGCGAGTAACTAGATAATATAAGCTCGTAGCTCTACGCAGAGAGGGCACCGTACCTAGGTTGACTTTGCGGCTGTACGTTCGCACAAATGTGTACGTAAGTGTGTGTATACATGGGGTGAGGGGTTGAAAAGGGAAAAGAGAGAAAGGGAAAGGGACAGAAAGAGAAAGAGAGAGAGAGAGAGAAAGGGATAGAATGAGAGAGGGAATTAAAGGCTACACCAATGTTTGAGTTTCGTCTCGAATGTCGCTTTGCTTCGTTTCTCTCTCTCTCTCTCTCTCACACACACACACACACCATACACACACACAATCTCTCTCACTCTCATTCGTCTTTCTCAGTCCCTTCGAATCCAACATACGTTTCGATTTCCGGCTCGCCACTTTACTGCAATTTCTCATTCAACTTCCATATCTTTGTCTTTATTCCTTTTTATTAATTTTATTATTATACTTTCGCTAATTTTTTATTATTTTTGTGTTATTATACTGTTAAATAATGATCGTGCGAATTCCAATCGTTGATAGAAATTATTCTGCATCCGGAAAACGTGTATCCCTTCAATGAATTTTCACTGATAAACACTTTACTTCACTTACACTTATTTTTTTATTGATCACTATATTTATTTAATACTACTCACACAGTGTTAGATTTTAATTTTCGAAAGAATAAATATCATAAGTAAAAAACATGTAAATTGACTTATGTAAAACTTAATCCTATTTTTTACATTTGCGAATTCATTGTGGTAATGATTACGTTTCGATTTTTAATTGCGGTTGTGTTGTTTTGTATTTTTTGTTAAAATTTATGCGAGTGAATATATGAATATAATATGAGTATAATAATAAAAAAAAAGTTGTACGGTGTCTCGTTCGTTCAATATACTGCATTACGTTTCATATTCATCGTCAGTCTTCTTTGAACGACGATAAATGTAAAAACGATATTAGAAAAGTATCAAATTTATTTCACGCATACGTGTAAGTGCACGTGTATTGTTACTATTCAAATAATATGCATAGATGTGCGCGTGAGTATGCGTACAACATAAAAATCCGTTGTTTATTATTATGTTATTCCTTCGGAAAATGATCTATTATAAAAGAACAACAAAAAATCAACAAAAGAAATTCGATCGAATTTCAGCCATTCCAATATAACTGTTTTTATTCTATTAACAATCTCGTCGTCGTACTTGTAAACACTTCGACCTTCGTGCGAGTTCGGTTTACTTCGACTATACTACACATTTGTTCTTCGTATTTATTGTTAGTCTTGTTCGAACTTCGAGACCCGTAACATCTGTATTAAATAAATGTAACTTATATTTCGTGACGCGTATACGTGAGCTCGTACATGTGTGTGCGTGTGGTTTTTTATCTTATCCCAAGTGATATGCATAATAATGCAAATGCGTGTAGTGTTTTGAGTGATATATATATGCATTTATGGATATCTGTGCTTCCTACCATACAATAGTTCAATCTATTTTTTAACGATGGACCATAGTGACACATCATCGGTTACTCAGGATTATACAATTTGTAATACTTCTTAATCGTGCAAAGGATACATCAAATTATAATGTAAGTTTCTCATTTATTTATTATTTATTATATTTGAAATCTTTGCATATATATATGGAGCGTTTATTTTAAACGTGGTTTAAGTCCATTTTCTGTTGTTTTGAGATAATTAAAGGTTTGTGTATTGGTTAATTTAAAAATATTCATTAATTATATCAAGTTTGTTAATGTTTCTATTAATTTATCGATATGTCATTTGATTATATACATTACTTTTAGGCTAATTTAATTAAAATAATATATATATTGACAGGCTGCAAGTGAACTTACACCACTTTCAAAATTAGTCAATTGTTAAAATCGTTTAATTTCAGTTGTGAAAAATCAAATAGCACTTAATTTATATTTCATATTAATCTAATTTTGTTTATAAATAATAACAAGAAATAAAATAGAAGAAGTATTTTTTATTTTGAACGTTAATTATAGTCATAAATTTAACATTATTTGTAGTATTTATTAATGCTCTTCATGTGACAGTGTTTTTAAATATTTATGATGCACAGAAGGTATATAGTGTATTGACATCGTGATACAAATGCACCAGACAATTTTTTTAAATATTGACTGATCTTTCTGGACATGTAAATGCTAAATTTTAAGACTTAAATTCTGTGTCTTTCATCAACATTTTATATAAAATAGTATATGAGGCACTTTTTCAAAACCGTATAAATTACGTAATGTCATATTTTTTTTTTAAAAATAGACTTACACCACTTTCAAAATAAACATTCCATATATATATAATTATTCTCGTAATTATTTATAAATTAATATAAATTACGAAATGAGCCAGCTGTCATTTTTTTATTCGTGATACATTTACAATTACTATAATTGCCAATTAATTTATTATTAAAAGTTATTATTAAAAGATATATTATAGAAAACTCTGCTATATCTTAAATGCATTTGAATGTAACGTTATAAATACACGATCTTTATCTCTAAAACATATTATAAAAACGATCAAAAAATTTTATCTACTTTAAATATTAAATTACTTCTAGACCAATCATTGCTCGGCATCTTATAGATACCATAGATTATTAACTAGTGAAAACTTTAGTTTTTGCTTATCTTTGAGTTCTTTGGTAACATAACTAAGTCTCTAAAGTTGTTCGAGAAGAGACAACGTAGAGTTTTCGGACAACGCTTGAATAATTTCGTGCAAGCTTATGCTCGCGTCCAAGGAAGTTAGACTAAACGGATTGTCATCCCTCTTACTTTCTCTCTCTCTCTATCTATCTATCTTTCTTTCACTATGTTTCTCTATATATGCATCTCTAGGATGGTAGTATTCTCGTTGACATACTATTTGCGAGAGAAAGAGAGAAAGAGAGAGAGAATGAGAGTGAGTGAGAGTGAGTAAGGGATATGTTTCAAGCTAGTAGGTAATGTAATTCTATGTTCTATCTTCGTTCCTCTCAAACTCTATGCGAGTCGATGTGGTTGGTCCTCTCAACTCAACAACGACTATGGCAACGGCTCGGCCCGAGTAGCCCACTTGTACAAGTCGACCAAAATGATGGCATTTTAATGGACAAGACAACGCATCCCTCGTCTCGTATTTGTCCACGCTAGACTAAACTTCTATTAATCGCATTAAGTTTCAACTAGAAACTGGAACAATCGGGCCTACACGAAGCAAGAAAGCTTCTTCTCTTATTTCGTATTACACACATATACATATATGTATTTAGAATAATAATATTTTTATTATAATATGTGTATTACATATACGTGTGTGTAATATTTATTTCGAAAATGTCCGATCGGATATCTCTCGATTGCAAAGTGTCAATTTTTATTCGTTGTATTGTTTTTTTTTTTTAATCTATAATTAATCATAAATAAAAAAGGAATGTTTAAAAACTTGTCACAATTATTATACAAAATTAGATTAAACGTTTAGACGCGGTAGCTAAATAAATCTTCGTACTTTTTCTATAGTTTTCTTTCCTTCTTACTCTTTGTATTTTTTATTTTCTTAGTCTCTCTTCTTCTTCTTCCTATTTCTTTTGTTCGATCTGAAGCTTGGAAGTCGAACGTCGTCGAGGTTTCGGTCGGATGCGGGTCGGTGTAAATCCTAGGCAACGCAAGCTGGACGTTTGGGGAGGTTCGAGAAGTCGGTGCCAGTGGTCGCGTCCGACGAGGGTTGAATTTATAACGAGACCTGGTGAATTTATGAGATGGTATTTTCGGGATCGAAGTTACGTGTACCCCCCCCACCCCTATCCAAGTCATTCGTTCCTTGTTGTTGTGGTGGTGGTGGTGGTGGTGGTGATGGTGGTTTGGGACGATGTACGAAAGCATTGGTAAGAATAGAAAAGGGAACATGGTGATAGTGGGTTGGGGGAAACGAATATGTGCAAATGTAGACTCTAATCCGAGAGGTGGTGAACACACTATCGACGGAAAGATTTATCTCAAGGAGAGTTGTCGCAAGCTGACTAACCCCATTCCCCTATTTTTCTATTTCTTTCTATCTCTTTCTTCCTCGTTTCCTTTTTCTTTTACTTTTTCTTTTTCTTTTTCTTTTTCTTCGTTCGTTTTTAACACGTCTTGTTCACCTTCGATCCGACGAACGTTCACAATAAAAAGATTCAAACCAAGAGAATTAAATTCGCTCGAGTATTCCCCGTTAACAATATTTTATATACCCCAGTCTAACACCTTGCACGACCCACTCTTTCTTAAAGTTTTCCGTAAGTAATTCGACATAGCCGTTCATTTTCTAGAAAAGCAACGATCCTCTTCTCTATCTAAACTCCGTAAATTCAAACTCGCGAAACGTCCGTAGACGAATCAAGTCACCTTTCGACTCCAAAAAGTCTCCCATTGCCAAATCGAATCTCATGACGTGCGATAACTCTTGGAAAAGTTGCTCCAAGAAAAGAAAACGAAGAAAACGAAGAAAAAGAAAAAGAAGAAAAAAATAAAAAGAAAGTATAGTCGTTTGAACGATCATGTCGATAATTCAACATCGACCTCGATTCTCGAAAAAATTATCGGATATTTCTGGAAAATGATCTGCCAGTGAACTTAATCGTCGATTTAAAGCTCGCGTTACGTACCGACTGCAAAATTCGAATAGGGAATTGAAACTATTCTTTTTTTTTTTTTTTCTTTCTCTTTTTAAAATAAGGAATACAAATAGATTCGTATATTTTACTCGAAACGTGTGTTAACTTAGTGGAGTTACGATTCGTTCTCTCTTTTATTTCCCCTCCCTCCCCCCCCCTCTCCCGCCCTAAAAGAAAATCACGTTTATATTAATTCGATACGATATTAATTTGAAGCCTCGAGCGAAATCGAAAGTCGTTTCCTCCCTTTTTCCTCCCTTTTTTCAGATAGAGTCGATTCCTCATCCCTTCGTTACGTTCGGTTCCTTGTCTCTTTTATGCTCGTTCACTCTCCTCTCCCCTTTTTGGCTACTGGGATTCTCTCTCTCTATCTATACAGAGGGCTTGAGCCTTCACCCTCTAGCGAAACTAATCGAATGAATAAAACAGCAGCCGTTAACGAACGGCTAGGTCCCTCTTGGGCATCACGGTAGCGATGCTCTAGAAACTTTGCTAATGGAATCGCGTTCGTTCCTAAAGGAAATATTAAATGCCGCTTCTGTATTATCAGGTTTATATACTTTCCTATCATTTCCACGTTTCTTTAAACGACGTACGTCTAACTAACGTACAATAATAATGGTCATATGATTTTTTATATTCCTTACAAATAAATTACTGTTTTATTTGTGAAGTTATACTTCTTTTGGCGCGCTTTTTGGAAAGTGAAGTTAGATGCGACCGAAAAATCAACACCCACGAAGTTGTCGATATTTATCGGATGCGCGGGAAAAACGATTTCTAATTTACCGGCATGAAGTAATTCGTTAACAAATAAATTAGATTGTACATATTAATTAAAACCTTTATCAATGGTATTTAATATCTTCATTTTTTATTTTATCATATTATCGTATTTTCGACAAATGTAGAGTATTATATTGGTACGCGAGATAATTGAAGTTATTTTTTATGTTATTGAGGTTATGTTCGTTTTGGTACGCTAAAGAAGTATAACTTCTTACGTTTTTTTTTATGTGTTTCTTTATTCGTTTATTTGTTTGTTTGTAAAAGAAAAAACTTATGGCAATCGGGGGAGAGGGTACAAGATTTAGAAATATTTGAATTTATTTTCTTTTATTAAAAGTAACTTGAGACGATTATGTACAATTTCGATATTTGTTGAGAAATACATTTATTCAAATGCTTAATAGTAGGTTAACGTGAAGGTATAGATGAGAGTTATGATCATTTTTTTTTTTTAGTTAAAAATCGAATATGAGACATGATAGAACTGCATGTATCTACAACGAACAAGTGGTTTCTCTCATCTAATTTGAAATTTAAAAAAGAATTCTTCTACGCGTTGAAAGCAAATATCCAGCTTTCTTCTTCGTGATCGATGGTTGAGCATCATCATTTTCATTCTAAGAGAAAATAGCCAACTTCCAAGCGGAATAAGAGAATAAAATAAAGGCAAGGAAGAAGGAAAAGGAAGAAATAAAGAAGGAAGGAAAGAAATATTACAGTACAGGTGACGTTGGTTCATGGAAAATCCCATGTGTATCGAATCCAAGTACGCATCCTTTTTATCTTTCATCCTTTTTCTAACTTCTTTGTTCACTACGTTACAATTTATGGTTAAATCGAAACCATGTATGTATATATATATATATATATTAAAGTGAACATATATCGAATGACTTTATTCTATAAAATTTACATTGGCATTCAAAAATCCAGCTCTGAAATGCAACGTTGCATGATTATTGTCATTTCTAATACTTGATAAACATTTACAGTTTATTTGAATAATTTACATACATTACATTACGAGAAAATTATTTTAAATGAAATAAAACGTAGAATCATGCATTCCTTTAGTTTAAAAAAATTCTACATATATATTTTTAACGATGTAACATTCTTTTTTATTTCATTTAAATCATCGATCTCTACGTTATAAGAATCATTCTCTTAAATACCTGACGATCGATTTAATTGCGTGAAAATGGTTTATCTTATTCTAAGAAAAAGAAAAATAAATAAGAATACCATTCTCGTTTTTATCACGTTTTCTTTCTTTCTTTCTTTCTTTGTTTAATACTTTCTTTTCTTTGTAGGATAGAAAGAGAGGAAGCAGTTTAGGATTTTCAATTAGTTTTAGAAAATTGGCTGACGTAACTGGTGTGGTATTAAGCAGCAGCAGCAGCAGAAGCAGAAGCAGCACCAGCAAAAGTAGAAGAAGGAACAGGAACAGGAACAGGAGCAAGTACAAGGAAGCTGAGCTATCTTCGTTCTCAGCTTGTACGCCTCGTAGAATCGTTTTTGTTTAAGTAGAGAAGAACAGACAGGACAGGACAGGACAGGACAGACAGACAGACAGACAGACAGACAGAAAGAAAGGTATGGGAAGACGAAGAAAGGGTCGTTGGAATTCTACGGATAACATCAACCATCCTGTTCACCGTTTATATACACAAGAACAAGAACTTTCTATTCTCTATTTCAATCCCACACTCTCTTATTCCTTCTTCCTTTCTTTCTTTCTTTCACATTTTTCTGCTCGTACGAATGAGGAACCGAAAGAAGAAGAGTATTACTTTATTACCCGGCAAGTCGTAATACTCGCTTACGTTGCGTACATTGGTGTAATAAAAAAAAACCTAGAGCGAAAATAAAACTTAGCCTTTGTCGAAAGTAAAACTGCATGAAGGATAACTGCTCGTACGAGAGAAAAATACTACGACACGTGTTTATTTTTAACAAAAGGAAAAGAAAAAAATAATAATAAAATTGTACTGTAAAATGTGTTCATTTTTTTATTTATTTCTTTTTTTCAGGTTAAATCGATCGAGAAATATTATTATGCGTACGCGTAATTTTTTTTGTTTGCATAGAAGATAAAAATTATTCGAATTAATTAGAAACGCGTAATTGTCGAATTAAATGAAGAAATATTATTAATATATTCTACATGCATGTTTATTTATTTCATACATATATATATTTATTTACGTAAAAATAATAAGAATTATTAAAGTTAATCAAACGCGTAATTATAAAGTCGTATTTGAGACATTTGAATGTAAATTTGAAGTTTTAGCGAGTAACGTTGATTGCAAGATGATCGAGCTTAATTCGTTCGACTTAGGGAAATCTTCTAAGGCGCAACTGTTTGAAAAGCGGAAAATGTTTCTCACGGTGTGTTAAATTCGACCTGTCGCGTCGTTAGCTTAAATTTCATTTGAATTTCTCGAAAGGAAAGTAATCGACATTTAATTTGTTCGCTTGACGAAATTTTCATTTATAGGAGGGGTGTGGGGGGGTGGGAGGACGGTGGTAGAGAAAAGACTATTAGGAAATATATATATAAAGTAAAGATTGAATAGAATTCTCATTCTCTGTATGATCGTGAATGCATTAACGGTTTACAACGTCGCTATAGTGGTGCGATAGGAGTTGCATATAGGAACCAATGCCCTTCATGATCCCACCTACATTACTCTGTCAATATACGAAGGTCTACGTTAAAGTTTACATATTACCAGCACGTAGTTTCGTGTCCATATGCGTGTCCGTGAACTACTACGTGAGCGCGTTACCTCAATCGAGAGGAAATGTGTACACGGATCTACATATCCAATGGGCATGCAGTATCCATTAGGAGATATATTCGGATAACGTAAAATGTTATATATCTGCATGCACGTATAAACGTTTCTATGTAATATATTTATATATGTGTGATATAACGTAAACTTGTGTCGTTTTCTTTCCTAACTTTCGTTCGTAAAATAGAAATAGATGTTTGGAAACAAACAAAAAAAATAAAGAAATATAGAAGTAATGCAAATTTAAAATATGAAATATATATTTATTTTTAGATAAAAATTCAAATAAACAAATGTATGGGGTGTCTTTTCTATTAAATATGTTGCATGTACCTATATAGCATAGAATTCAAATATGTTTTTCTTATTTCTATTTTATCAATTGCAATCGATTTATTCAGGCGACCTGTTTTAAATGTCTTACCCGGTGTATATTTAAATATATATATATATAACTGAGGTTATAAAGCTCGAGAACTACTAAGAGATCGAAGGCAGCAGCATCACCTTTCCTTGTTGTACTTCTTCTTTGCCTGCCCATTGGGAAATGTCAACTACGCCAAAGCGAAAAGTCAACAGTACCCTTTACACTCTTTATATCTTTATCTCTTTCTTTCTCAGTATTTCCTCTTTCTATTTAAAACCGCAAAGAGAGTAAACCACCCCATCGTCGTCGTCTTCGTCATCCTAATCGCATCAAGTTCTTTTCTTTCCACATTTAGTTTCTAATGTCGGTTTAAGTTTGCAAATTCGCTTAGTATCTCGTAAAGAAATAAATATTGAATTTGTATGGTTGCAAAATTCGATTGTAATCTTGTAATTAAATTCGATGCAACAAATGAAAATTATAGGTTGAGTATTGAGTAATTTTAAAAGTCGAAGGATTTATTGTTTTCTTGATTTAGTATCTTTCGAATTAGTAACTATTATATCCTTCCTGTTGATAAAAATAATCTACTTGTGATATGAAATTACTTTAGAAAAAAAAATGAGATACCACAGATACTCGTTTCAAGCAAATACTTGTATTTTTATTCTATTTAATTCGTACTGTGTTCGATGCTCAGAAGTAAACTCGCGAATATATTTTTTAATAAATTTAATTTAAATATGATTTTTATTTTTTACGGATCTCGAGATTCGCTGACGTGATTTTCTCTTTTTTTTTTTTGCCAATAATATAAATATACGTGTAATATTAAATTATTTTAAAAACAAAATTAGGACACTTTTTAACTGGCAATTATTGTCGAATAATATTCGTCATCTTTAAGGGGGATATTTTAACAGTATCGCGGACAGAATTGTTTAAAAGCTTTTCCATTTGCTTATTTTAATGGATACGAGATCCGTTTTATCGGGTAAAGAAAATAATTACAAATATTAAATACAATCGAACAGAGATGTGGGACATATCTAAAATTGACAATTTCAGATAAAATTTTGCGTTTTCTGTTTAATCAAGGATTAATATTTGATCATTTTAACAACGTAACATAACTTAGCATAAATATTAATGTACCGATGACAAGAGTTAGTGAGGAATTTGGATTGTTAGGATGATTAAAGGAAAATCAATATAGTTTAGTTTTGAATAAAACCCTAATTGATTATTTCACCTAAAATTCCATACTTTTATAATGTATCAATTCCTGATCTTTCAGTAATACTTTCCTAAATGAACTTGGCGAGAATAAAATAATAATGATTACGGATGCTGAGTAGTTGGGTTAGTTGCATTAGATTGAGAATAGTTCGGGGGTTGGGTCTCGGAAAGATGAGGACTAACGTTTAAAGGAAAAAATAATCGAAGATCGGTCGTAATCCGTGAGATAGGATCGGTAACGTGATCAAGACACCTTCCGGTTGCTAAACCGATTTCCTTTCTGACTTCTAGAAACGTGCTGCACACCTTATTGCTTCTTTTTCTTCTCTGTCACTTTGTACTCCCCCTCTCTCACTCTTTCTTTCTTTAGTACTCTAACTTGAGAATCCTTTTTACTTCTCTCTCGCTATTTTTCTCCTTTTCTTTCTCTGTTCCTTGTGTTCTTCGGTTTTTCTTTTTCTATTTTTCTATTTCTTTTTCTTGACAAATTCTTCAAAGTGCTACATTTTACTTCGAGTCTTTCCAGCTAGCTTGACCCACAGAGTTCCCAACATTTCTTTCATTCTTATGACTCGAGAATCCTATCCTAATGTTATTGTAACCTTTTTTCTTTTTCTTTTTCTTCTTCTTCATTTTTTTTATCGAACCATTGTTCATTTTACATTTTTGATATCTTTCATCCCTTTGTCGTATCTCGCAACTCATATTTTTAGATTTTTATAGATCAATAAATTCAACAGTTATAATAAATCTTTCGAACTTTTTCCCCTGTTTTTGTGCGTGTACAACAGATATCGAATGAGGAACATTGGAATTGAATTCTTTTGTCGAAAGAATATTTTTTTAAATTTTATGCATGTACCTATACGAAGGATTTCACAAATTTAAACGATAATATTTTTTAAGTAATAACAAGACAAAAATCTTGCCGAAGTTTAAAGACGTTTCATTTTTTGTTTGTATATAGTAAAAACGGAAATAAAGATAAAAATGCACTTGTTACTCGTGATAAAGAATAGTTGTGTGAAGGGAAAAACGATTCGAAAATGTAGGAAATTTCACGAAGTGATTCTGGTAAACAGCCAAAGTGAGAGTGCAATGGACCCAAGAGACAGAAGCTCTGCAACGTCGATTTCACGACGGTTTACCCAGCTTTTTCCCTTCCCTTTTCCCTTCCCTTTTCCTCGTGTCTTCCATTTTCAGTCTGAGAATTGTGAAGGGTAAGGTACGGATTATCTAAAAAGGACAACGATAATAAGATATTATAAATCCAGCTTACGTTCTACAAAGTGTAAGCAAATCTTATTTATAACAGTAAATTTCAATTTTCAAATCCCTCGAAATATATAATAAACGAAGCTCAATTATAATAAAAAAATAATTTATTAGAGAAGATTTAATTGTAAATAAAAATCATTTATTTTTCTAGAAAAAAGAGAGACACATTGATAAATTTTAAGTTAGCCAATAAATCAATTAGAGTTCTATTTAAATAAACGTCAATTAGTTCATAAATTTATTAGCTAACTTAAATATCAAAATTAGAAATTATAATAATTCCATTTAAAATAGATTCAGGAATATAATAATAATCAATTTTGGCGTGTTAATGTTCGATTGAAGCCATTGTAAATTCGGAATTTTAAATGATATTCGAGACAGGTCAGCTAATAAACATTCATGGTTTATAAATGATATGTATAAGCATAACCATAGCAATCCCGTTTTCATATCTCTTTGGAAGTAATCGGAAACGATCCGATTTATTGTCATTATTATCATGTTTATTGCAGAACTGATAGTAACCTATGGTGACAATCCCTATTTCGAATAAAATCAACCCTAAATTCAGTTCTTTCAGTTATCCTTAAAGTTCCCACCTATCAGGAAACTCGTGAAAATTCCAATGGGAAATTTCAAACCCTAACTGTGTACGATACTCCCAAAGATTTTTTCTTATTGTACTATGGTATTTTTTCCTTGTTATTTTTTTTTTCTCTTCTTTTTTTCTTTTTTTTTCTTTTTTTGACTCAGAGATACCAAGTTAAACACGAAGTGTGTTTACGTATACGTAGTATGTAATTTTGTCGAAAGTCAGAGGAAACTAAGTTGAAACAGTGACGTGAATTTTCACGAAACGTTGATGCGGTAGAACACAACGTCCACTTGTCGTACCACCGTTTGATTACTTACGCTCGCCACTCATTTTCTCTTTCTCTCTATCTCGTAAAATTTATTATCACACCTAACGTGAGTGCAAGCGTTAGACAGGTTTTCGTGTAAAGAACTGAACCATTCTACTTTTCAAGAGAGAGAGAGAGTAGAGTAGAGAGAGAGAGAGAGAGAATGGCTGGTATATTTATTTTTAGCACGGATTAGTGCTCTTAATGAAGAGAACAGTGCCCGATAGAGAAGAGGAACAACAGTAGTAGCCCGCATAAATTAAGACAAGTTTGAACTCTTGCCATAGAAATAGAGGAGATGATGGAGGATAGAAGATGAAAGTTCGGGGAAACTCATAATCGGACAATTTCGGAAACTTTGATAGATCGATAATCTTTTGTTTCCGTTTGAAATAATCAAGTGAACGCGCGCGCGAACTATATTTTTAATAAAATTTCATTTTACGTTGTTATATTATAATTCATAGATTATAAAATAACCATTTTTTTACATTAAATGAAATTTCGTTTACACGTGGTTGCACAATAAAAAAGAAAAAAATGAAAGAAAATTCGACGAAATTGGTGTTAACTAATTTTTTGTATAATTATTTCTTTGATTACGTTATGTAACACGATTTACGATTTGACGTATAAAAAAAAAAAGAAAAGAATAGAGAAGGATATAAAAAGGGATTTGTAGATTCTTTTATATTATATATATATAATAGGAAAAAAAAGATAGGAAAAAGATGGTGAGGTTGGCACGTTTCATCTTTCGATTGAATCCTACGACCAATAACTGACCACCCTTAAGGGTTTGCCCATTCCCTCGGGAAATATCGAGCCCTTTAACATCTTGCGCTCCAGAATCATTTTACCTTTTCACTCTTGTCCCACGATTTTTCTTCTTCACCTATTGCACATCCTCTTTCTATTCCACCACCCCCATCCCCATCCCCATCCCCATCCCCACCACCACCACCACCACCACTGCAACCACCCTCGTCGTTTCCTCTTATTCCACGAGCGAGTGCAATCGACAAAATGTTCAACCCATTCTCAGCTCGTAAACTCGATAACCATCGCACGAGTAATTTCCTCGATATTTGTTTCCCTACCAATATCTTCGTATCTTTCTTTCTTTCTTTCTTTTTTTTCTCTTTTACTTCTTCTTTTCCCTTCTCACTTATTTTTTATAAATGCAACAGAAACATAGAGAAGAAAAAACGATCGTTTAACACAAATCGTCAACGACAAACACACAGTCAAATTATTCTCAACAGTTTAGAAAATGCAACTGGAAGTAAGTAGGAAAAGAGGAAGAATGAGAAGAAATGTTTAAAGATGGTTTGGGGGTGAGAGTTGGTTGGTTGGTTGGAAACCAGTTGAAGAAGGTGGTTGAAAAGATGAGTTGGGAGGGTTGAAATGATGAAAAATATTCCTTGTATCAGTCCTTTTGGGTAATTCTTGGTAATACTTGTCTAGCTTTTAAACAGAACTTTGTCATGGTCGTTATATCTCAATGAAGGTTGGTCCTAGTCAAGGGTTGGGGGTTGGGGCGAGGGAAGATTGGAGTTGAGGATGTAATTTCCGTGGCACACGTCTCCAACAAAACGTGAACGAGGATGGCCTTCGAATAGTCGTATTGTAAACCTCTGGCATTTTTCATGGAAATTACCGAGCAATTTCCGTTCCGTTCTATTCAACGTGTGAAAAGGCTTCAAGGAAAGTGAGAAATAAAATGAAAGAAAAAAAAAAAAGAATAAAACGAGTAAGAAGAGGTAGACCGGGGTAAAATATCAAAATAGGTCGTAGAAGAAAAAGAATATGAAGGAAAATAAAATAAGAAAAGAATAAGTATAGGTGGTAGTATATTTTTAACAAGGATTCGTATTAAATTACGTTTGATTCGAATACGATGAATTATCGAAAATATTTTAAACAATTAACAAGTCATAATAAAAAGTTTTTAGTTGCTGATGAAGTCCCCAGTAAGGGACGAAACGTACAACTAGTTCAAAATAAATTGTTCATTAGATTTATTAACCGTCTATAATTCCCTTTGAGACTTATATATGAATATATTTTTTTGGACAAGAATATTGATAATTAAATTTTAAACAACGATTATATATTATTCGTTCATAGTGTTAATTATACTTTAAAAAAATGTGTGCTAACGTTTTGTTTGTTTCTAAGGAAACACAGAATTGTTTTTTATTTTTTTTGTTCAAATCAATAATAATTAATCTAAATTTTTTCCAACGCAAGAAACTCGAGTTACGAAGGTTTTTTTTCGTAAAATTAACTAATCTTTGAAATACTAACTCCCTTTACTATCTCATATTATATTTCTAGTTTTCCATATATTTTTTTCTCTTTGATAAATTCTCGAGGAACACTCCGAGAACCCCTTTTTCCTCGAGTAGTTTCCCGTCTGAAAGGGTTGCGCAGTCTCCTCAGTTTTCAGTCTCAGTTGTTGTTGTTGTTCTTTTTATTAGGTCATTAGGCAAAGCCTACAAAAGTTTTCTCGGATCGTTGAGTATAAATTAAGAAAATTGTATATCATTTATTGTTGAAAAATATTGCACGGATGATAAAGATAAAGTTTAGAACTCGTTTATGTTAATTATCAAAATGATTTAAATTTTTAGTTGATCTTGTTTCTTTTTTATCTTCTTCTTCTTCTTCTTCTTCTTCTTCTTCTTGAATTCTTGTCTTTCCAGTACTTCGATGAATGTGTATTTGCCGAAGGAAAATAGAATACACGATGCTTGTTTATTTCCTTTTAATGATGCAATCGAGAAAGTTTCTATTTAGGTGCCTCCTCGATTCGTAGTTTTCGCTTGAACAACTTTCACCAAATAGATTTTCTCTATCTCCTTCTTCTATCTCTCTTTCTGTTTCTTTATTTCTTTATTTCTTTATTTCTCGAATTGAGAAAGAAGGAAAAGAAGTAACAGTTCGGTTTAAAATATCCAAGTATCCTGAAAATGTTACTCCCATTTGTTAGATCGTTTTGTTGGGATACTATACCCCCCTCTCACCCTCCCTCCTTTTCCCTTCTGCCCCCACTTAAACTCTTCCTCGATCGAAAACGAGCAAAGAAACGATGAATCTTTGATTCAACTACCCCCACCAACTTGCCACAATACTACAATCTTTTCGTTCTTTCATAGGTATAAAAAGGGTTAATTAAATAAATGTTATTTCTTGATTATATTCCAATTAAAATAATTGAATATATTTTGGTAATTTTTTGTTGAGGGTTAAATTGTAACATCAGTGTTGTATATATTCAATTTAGAAATGTATGAGAATTGATTTGAGATATATGATATTTCTTAAATGTTGCAATAAGAATCATAAAACAAATGTTTCTTTTTATACAAACTCATAAATTGGAGAATATAACTTTGATATAAAATTATGATTTGTTAGGTAACTAAATACGCGAATATAAAGTCAATTGCATATTTTTGTTATTAGGATACCAAGAGTCTTGATGTATAATGGTTAACAAAGGTTGAAAACAAACAGGAATATTCGCTTCGCAGACACGATTTTCCAACAACATTGAATGCGAAATAATAGCGAACAATGGTAGCCATAATACTAGAGCTGTTGGTTATAAGACCGAGTTATACTCGCTTGAAACTCGAATCAAACGCGTGCAACATGGTATTCGATGGCAGACGGTATAAGCTTGGAATACAGTATTACATAAGCGTAAGCAATATCTACTGACATACAAATGACAGGAAACTTGTACGTGTTGAATGTTAGATTTTCCTTTCCTTTATGAACCCATATCCATCTCATCTTAAGTATGGAGTTTCCATGCCAAAAGAAATTACTCTAATCTAATTATTCATGTAAATTTCACCTTCTAATCAAATTACATAAATACGTACAGATACACATTCCAATTTTAATATTAAACATAAGAACCTAAAATAAAAATTCATCAAACATTCCAATTACTTTAAAACATTATACTTGTAATACTGTAAAAAATAAAAGAATCAACAAAAAATATTGTACAAGCTAAGAGAAAAATTGTCCACTTTGCTCTTGGAAATTCATTTGCAATTTAAGTACGGTATAGCTGAGCGTATAATTTTATTAAAGTACCATCGTAGTTGAAGCCACGGGGTAAATTATATGAACGTTTTAACAAATAGCTTTTTCTTCTTCTTATTCTTTCATCCGTGTAAATAGTTAACTTTTCTCTTTCCCCTTCTCATCCATGTTTTTCTTTATCTTCTTTACTTTTATTATACTTGAAGTTATCGTGACTACAAATCGTTATCTTCCAGGTCAGTCATCGTAGTGGTTGGTGTTGCTAATGGTATAGAGAAATGTTAGAATGTAAGGTGTTATGTGAAATTATTCCTTTACGTGTATGCAACTTTGGAGCGTGCGTCTTTTGGATCAATGAATCGTAGAAATTAATCGAAAGTTCAATTCAACAATCGCGTGTTTATGGTCGTTTATTGAGGCGCCAAGTAAACGACCATTCTGAATATTACCGATTATTATCATCATAATCATCATCAACGTTCACCGATGCATTATTATTCTCCGAAAATGTCAGTTTTCCCTACGAATAATATTAATAATAATAATAATAATAATAATAATAATAATAATAATAATAATAATAAACAGTAGAGGAAAATAATATTTTAATTAACGTTCCTCGATGTTATATAAATTAATCGAATATACGATCAACCTGTTTAAGGTGAAACCAGGTTAAGCAGAACTTCCGATGAATTAACAACGAAAAATGAAGGTTTTAACTTTTCGTTAATGTAAAAAACGTGCGTGTTGTTAGAAAGAAGGATATAGAAAAGAGATATATAGTTTAACAGGAATAAGGGTGAGGAGGGAGGGGGGGGGAAAGGGTTAACGGAATAAAAGCTGTAATAGTGAAAACAGGGGAGGGGGATTCAGAGAAGAGTGAATAAAAGGGTGGGAGAAGATGAGTCGAGTTTCCACGTACCACGTCGGACGCTCTTAAGGGATTTAAACAGGGTTTTAAGTATACAATGATGATTTCGTGCGCGGTTAAACCAACACGTAACTTTTTCATTCTACCTCTTCGTTACTTGCTACTTACTCGTTTCAACTTGTACGTACCTGCTAGGTACATTATTCATTCGAACGTGCGGAAATGTAGGTACATGGGAAAACAAGCGTACCTCTACGTGGATTTAAATTTGTTCATTAATTAATCTTACCTGCGCAAATTGGATTTATCTGAACAAAAAAAAAAGAAAAATAATTAAATAATATGGATACGACGATCGATGTTTCTCTCCGATCGCAACGTTTCCTTTTTTTTTTCGTTTATGTTATTTTTTAGATCGATGCCTTCGACAAGAAGAAAAAAAAAAAAGAAAAAAGAAATAATTCGTACGCGTTCAGGAAGTCCCACCATCATCCTCTTGGTTTATATCGTAAACACGCTCGTTATATTTTAATTCGTATTTAATTTGTGATATTAATAATAACACGACTAATATATTATAAAGAATATTTATTTCGAGAAGAAAAATTATTTATTTATACAATAAGAAGATGATCGTTAATAAGATTTAATATTGTTGAGAGTTAAAAATAATTGCGATAATAGTTCATTGATAAATTAACAATTTACTCCAACACTTTCAATTTCTTTCGATTTAATATCGTCAAAATCTAAATATGTTTATTATTACATTTTAATCGAAATAATTTAGAAACAATTAACCCGACAGACAAAATAACTATCACACAGATAATTAAATTTATTATGATAAAACAAAAGAAATTATTAATACCGTTTAACATATTATGAATGGTGTTTATCGACGTCGATGGAAGAGACAAAAAAAACACATAGGATACCGATTTAACCTTTAACGAGAAATATGTAATAAGAATATATAGAAAAGGGTTGGCGTGAAATAAATTTATGTTTTCCCCTTCCCCCACACCCCTAGAATTTTAGTTTAAACCATAGACACGCGTAAATATGCTGATTACGTTTTAATCCAAATTTATGATATCGTAAAGGAAATTTTCGGAAAAGCTTTTTCCAATTTCCCCGGAGGCTTTTTTTTACCCCCTCTCTTCCTCCCACCTTACTCTACCACCCCCCGTAAGCAGACGCGAAAAGAAATCTCTTTTCGAGGACGCGAAGACTTCCCCCAGAGGAGAACGGAAATGAGTGGGGGAAAAGAACGGGGGTCGCAACGGTATAAGGGTTGTGGGAGGGGTTGTTAGAGTATGAAAAAGAAAAGAAAGAGAAAGGGGGAGAGAGAGAGAGAGAGAGAGAGAGAGAGTTGGTGGAAAAATGCAAATAGAGAAGAAAACGTTTCGAACGTTTAACGCTAACGTTGAATAATGAAACATCAAGCTCTTGGCGATTTTTCTTTTACCCTTTTTTGCTTCTTTTTTTCATTTTTTTTTAACCTTCGTGTTTTACCTTTTCCATTTCTATCCTTTTCTTTTTTTTGCTCTCTCTTTTTTGTTCTTTTCCTTTCCGTCTCCTTGCTTCTTTTTTTTCTTTCTTTCTTTCTTTTTTCAGTCTTTTCTCGAGTTCTTAATCAGCGGCACGATTTGCTCGAAAGTAAAAGGTAAAAGAAAGGAAAAAAAAAAACAGGTGGAGGATGGGGCGAGTGGTTGGGGGGGGGGGTGGTCTAGCAAAACGGTACCGTGCTCGTTTTCACATTTTTTTCTTGGAGACTTCGGTCTTTGCTATAAGAAACCAAAAACAAGAAAAAATAAGAAGAAAAATTCGTAGGGCAGAGAAGCGTTAGTATATATTTGTATATATGTATATATATATATATATATTCCGTTGTAAGGTATTAGTGGCAGCACGGCATTGGCAGGAAAAACTAGCATGGTACCTAACCAAAGTACCATACTGCGAATCCTTTCCCCGGGAGAGTTTATCTTCGGTGCTTTTAATTTCAGGTAGACCGGGCTCTTTACTACCACGAGAGGCATAATTATCGCGAAGGTTGGGGGACTGAATATTTCAGTTTTCTCTCTCTTCTCTCTCTCCTCTTTCTCTCTTTCTTTCTATCTTTCTTTCTTTTACATTCTTTTTACTCTTTAGTTTTTCCTCCTACGGCAAGCTTCTCTCCATGCTCGATTCCTTTCGAAGATACAAACGAGCTAAGATAAAAAGAAGGGTGAGTTGCCAATGAGAGAGAGAGAGAGAGAGAGACAAAGAGAGGGGGTGAGAAAAGAAGGTAGATGAATAGAGGCGATGACGAGGAAAAAAGAAAAGATAAGAAAAAAGAACAAAAAAGGAAAGAAAGATAAAAAAAAAAGGAAGCGTAATAGCGAACGAAGGTGGCTTGTTCGTTCGAGAAACTCCAACCGAGGGATTAGGAAGGAAAGTAATGTCAGGCATTTTGCGGACAGATTTGCATAAGTTCCCTTCCACCTACCATACTTCTCACGCTTCTCCGTATTTCTAATCATCCCTCTTAACACCCACCTACACCCCCGCACCCCCTATACCCTCCCCCAATCTCCATCGTTCCTCCTCCTTCTCCTCCTACTAAATTCTTCTTCGAAGAATACAAACGCGGTTCTTAAATTTGATTTCAATTGCTTTTATTTTCCTATCTTTTCCAGAGGTGAAAAGCTTTTCGAATGATTAGATCATTAGCGAGTCAATCATTCGATGAAATTTCGATCAGGGGATTGTATTATTATCATTATCCGTTAAAATCTTCACTTTCTCGAATCTAAATCCTCCAACGTCGAATCTTGTTAATGGTTGTATATTATCAACGGTATATTATTTACGTTATATACGTCATTATTTAGGAGGTAAATCCGATTTTACATTAACATGCACAATCGCTGTGTTTAGTACGATGATAATTATTAGTATTATTTATTCATAGTCGGTTTATATAGTATAAGTACTGTTTTCGTTTGATAATATGTTCGCGTGCACATTAATCAGTTACTATTGAAAATATTCAACAACAATTTTATGATCTATTTTATGGTTTTCGTATGTTTGATTGTTTGTCAAGTAATTACTACGGTCATTGTAATAATATTCGTTTCGATAAATATTTTGCTAATTTATTTCAATCATTTTTATGTTATAATATTGCATATTAAAAATTAATAAATGAATTGTTGAAAAACCTAAATAATCTGGATGATTTGTATACGCTAAGTCACAAAGTTAGTAGTCATAACGTTTGAATATTTTGTGGAGTCCCTGTATATCTACGAGAACAAATTCAATAGGGAAGAAATCAACTGTTTTGCATAACCTGTGGGTCTACTATCCTAGACTCAATTTTCTATCTAACATAAGTTACTATCTCTATCTATCTTTCTTATATGAAACTTTAAGAAATTTAACCGTGAAACCAATTTGCAGTTACCGACATTTACAAAATAATCACATAGTTCAAATGAATCAATACTTATTACACGAATTGGTATTAAAAATATCATAGATTTTTAATTAAAATATATAATTGTATATAAAATAATGAAAAATAATTTGTGTGTGTAAACTTGTAAACATGTTAGTAAAAGATTACGTTTCATTTGTTCTTTTTTTTCCTAAATATTTCGATTTAATTTTCACATGTGTTTCTATTCATTCATATTCGAATGTCAGTTTATTATACTACACGGATACTAACGGAACTATTTTAATCATCGATTTTCCAGGATGTCCCGTAATCAAAGTGGATGGTCGGAAGAGGCAGGAAGTTCTGATGGTATTCAACGACGAACTGGAACGAGACAGACGATTGGTACAACTCAATCCTTAAAAACTAATAGTGCTGTATTAGAAGACAGGACATCTTCCAGTCAAACCTGTAAAGGTGGATTCAGATTAGGCATCTACGGTTGGAGGAAAAAGTGTTTATATTCTTTGGTCCTCTCTCTGATGATCATCGTCATCGTAAACCTTGCTATTACTGTCTGGTTACTCAAAGTTATGGGATTTACTTCGGTGAGTATTTGATAATTATAAGCTCACACATTCCGATTCTAATCGAAGACTATTATTTTCTTTCGCATACGTTACCACAAAAAATCATTCTTCTTCTTTCTCCTCCCGGCCCCCTAACCAAAAACAAACAAATCTACAATAAATTAAAGTATCGTGTGTAAAATAGTGTGAAACGAGTGTACGTAATTATATTTAAAAAAACACACAAATTTTCCCCCGAGATCGATGTTTCAAACCTCGATAAAAGTGTCTTCCTTTTGTTTTCAAAGAGCAAAAAAAGGTGGCAGACGAAAGAGGAGGAGAAGAAGAAAAAATATAAAAACGAGGGGTGAAATAAAAGGTGGTGGTTGAAGTATTCAATTCATAAAAAGCAATCGCAATCACACTCGAGAAGATCAAGCATGCATGCATGCGCGTATAATATCCTTTGTTCGATAACGAATCTTAATTTTTGATTTTCGACGTGGCCGTTGCATTCTCAGTCGTGATCGGTGCGAACGAGGATTCTCCCATTGTGTTTCAACCACTCGAACTTTGCACGTACGTACGTACGTACCAACCTACCAGCTACCAGCTACTATACAGCTACAGTTACCGATTCGATTCTTTCTACGTGCACACTTTTTCCCATGAACGAATTTCGAGTATTGTTATCAACCGTTGTATATGTCCCGGAATACCGTCCTATAAATGCAGATTCCTCGAGGTTCAACTAACGTCTCTTTTCAATTTGCATTTCAACCGAAAATTTCAACGTTTGTTTCCTACACACAACTACGCGAACGGTGATATTTTTTTTTTATTCCTGCCCCCTTTCCTTCCTTCCCTTTTTTTTCTTCTTTCTCTTCTCTCTCTCCCCGATCTAGATTTTCTTTTTTCTTTTTCTTTTTTTCAAGGCGCGTTTCGGTTGAAAATCGTCTCGACAAGTGTTACGCATGGCGAACCAACATTGGCAATCGTTCGTTCGTTCGTTCGTTTGGATTTTTTTTTTCTATTGACGTAGGAAAAAATGAAAGAAAATAAGGAAGAGAGAATGATTAGAGAAAGAAGAAACAGGGCAGAAGGGGTGTGGCGTCGTGTTAGGTCAAAAGATCCAACGGTCGTTAACAGGTTTGAATATAATTTTCGTTTTAATTGCCGGAAACGTCGGGGCATATCGGCACGCAGAGAAAATCGTCTCTTTTCACATTTATTATTCCTTTTTTTTTTTTTCATTTTCTTTTTCATTTTCTTGTACTTTTTCTTTTTCTTGTTATTTTTTTTTTGTTCTTCTTATTCCTCAACTCTACCTACGTGGGCTTTAATTCGAGCAATCATAATTAACCGACCCTTCTCAGTCGAGACTCGTAATTCTCTGGGGTGGTGCTAAAGTAAACGCGTTTAAACTACTGCGAAAAGCATGAAATATTCTTACGCTCTATACTTGAGAATAATTATTTCTTTAAACATTACATTTTTCTTTTTTTTTTTTTCTTTTCTTTTTTTTCTTTTTATTTTTCTTATACATCTACTATATAACTTATATTAATTTATTTCCTCGTATTTTCTCTCGATCATTCGTGATTTTATAAACGCGTTGCTTACAACTTTACTATAATATATTACTTAATTATTTTTTATTATTTTTATTATTATTATTTTCAATAGAAAAAACGTAGAGTAACGCATGAATTTAGCCACGCAGAAAAACATTGATATTATTTTATAATAAATTAAGAAATTTGTGTATGAAATAAAAATGAAAAGGAGAACGTGACGTTTGCAAAAGGATTTTGAAAGGAATCGTTTGATAGAAAATTGACGTCTCGATGTGTGAAATATTTGAACGGTGTTATAAAATATAAGAGAAATCAAGATAATTCAAGATTGCGAGAGTAACGTAAAAGAAAACTCGGAAAATTCAGGCTCGTGTGAGAAATGTTTTCGAAAAATATAGGTTGGGGAAAGATAAGTGGAGAAAGAAGAGTAGAAAAAAGAAACTGGAAAAAGAGAGAGAAAGAGAGAGAGTGAGGGGGGAAGGGGGAAGCTTACATTTCCCATGGGATATACTTGGCTGCTCGTAGACTTCTTACTTACGGATTGATACTCAATTTTCAACGAATTTAGCTACCATCGAAGGATCATTGCGCCGAATCGCGAAAGTTTCTTTCGATTTCGAATAAATTCGATAATGGGACGGTACTTTTCGAGAAAATCAATGAATTGCGCTGCGTTAGAGATAAGAAAAATATCAAAATAATTATATCTTATCTTTTTTATTTTCCTTTTACTTTCAATTCGATCAAATTTTGTAGCACGATTAAATTCAACTTAAATTCATACAAAAGAAACAATAAAAGTAGAAAAAAGGATTGTTGTACAATCTTATTATTTATCTTTTATTTATTTCTAATCGTAATATATCGATCACTATAAATTTTCTATCGTTTCGATTAGTAGTATCGTTAATTTTACATCCTTCAACAACAACCAACACCATAATTATCAAAAAATCAATAACCAAAATTACAAATAAAACATATTCGTAAATACCATAGTTGAATAAAATTCATAATTATCGGTGCTAAAAAATTGTTGGAAATAAAATGTCGCTCTTTTTATTACTTTTATTGCTTTTCGTTTGCAAAAACATGCCTCTAGTTTACAGTTTACTATAGTATAGTATAGTATATATATAGTCGAATAGTCCCATCTTAAGCAAGGTATCTTTCTTGGTCGCGTGAAAAGAATAAAAAGGTAGAATAAGAAGAAGAAAAAGATGAAGGGGGTGTAGGAGGGTGGAGTATAAAGAGAAAAGAAAAAAAGAATAAAGAAAAAAAAGAAAAAATAAAATAAAAAAGAAGAAGAAGAAGGGAAGGGAAGGGAAGGAGTAGGTTGAGGAGTAGGGTGGTGGAGGGGGTTGTAGGAGGTTGGAATGCATTCCGCGAGCCAGCAAATATTTTATGTCGTCCGTGCTTCTCTTCGCCTTCATCCACCATTCTTTTCCATCCATTCATATTTGATGAGTGTCTCGTCCTCCCTTCTTTCTTTCTTTTTTTTTTTTTATTCTTCTTTTTTTTCTTCTTCTTCTTCTTCTTCTTTTTCCACCGACCTATCTCACCCTTTACTATTCTATACCATTCTATCTTCGAAGCTTCCTTTACTCCTCCCCCCCTCCAACCCTTCCCATCCCTTATTCTTGCTTTATCTATCTTTCTTCTTCCTGTCTCTCTCTCTCTCTCTCTTCTTTCAACCCCCTGCGTTACTTCAAACTCGCTTGGAGCAATATCTCGACGAAATTAAATCATTTTCTCGATTAAAGGATCGCCCTATGATGGCATTAATTAAAACCATAGTAGAAGGGTATTCGTTATTAAAGACCGTAGCATTCTCCGCGTATCACATGACTATAATAATATCAACGAACGATCAAATGAATCTTATGGATAATCGATGTTTTTATCTCACAACGCGCGTGTATAGCTAAATGATAGTTTTTTAATATTATAAAATGCGATTGGAAAATAAATCATCGTTGATTTTTTTTTTTCATTTACAAAAGTTCTTACAAATGTATAATAAATATGGTGTTCGAGAGATTCATTTTTTACTCATTAGATGTAAAAATGAACACAAAAATTTCTAATATTGTATAATACTTAAATGTTAATTTTCAATAATTCAAAAATTTTTTTCAATTACTCTATATCTATTGACACAATTTAATATAATAAATAATTAATAATTATTTTTTTGTTGAATATAAAAACTATATAAGAAACTCTCATAGACAAGAACTTGATTGTTTTATGGAGTATAGTTTACGTAGTATGGTCAAGCCATACAACCCCACGCATACGGGCAATAATTTTCTACAAGTATTATAATATATGCATACTAACGCAAGTTCTCATACTGTCTCTCTCTTTCCTTCTTGTACAAATGTACGGCAGGTATGGTATTAAAGGATATCCATTATAACACCTAGCCACCAAGTGCGAGCGTAATATAGCACGTACGGGTCCATGAATTTTGAGCATATAGTAAGCAGTATAGTGATAGTAGCTTAGTACATATAGGCCCCTTTCCTTCACACTCTTCCTCACCCTTTCTCACCCTCTCTCACCCTTTCTCACTCTCTCTCTCTTGTTCATGCTCGTTTTCCGAGACACGAAGAAAGTCAAGTTTATTGTTTCCAGCGAGATTATATCTAGCAGGATTGGACGTACATATATAGAACCAGGGTTCGGTTGTTTCTCTTAAACCACATTTTCATCTAACACCAACAGCTAAGATTTACTATAACGATTTAATAAGAAAAATCTTCTTCTTTTATTTTTGTTTTTTTTTAACCCTTTTCTATATACGACTTTTTTATTACTTTTTTATTACTTTTTTATTTTATTAAACTTTTTTTTTTCATTTTCTCATACTTAACTTAACACTTTTCTGTACGTTAACGGCACGTGGTTTTTGTTTTTTTGTTTTTATTCCAAATTGGTCAACCCCATCCATTTATTAACCGTGACACATCCCCAGCTTAACTTTAAACTAAATCTCATTATTATATATATATATATATATATATATAACAAATATTTACCCATACAATCTCTAATGTTATATATTTTGTTGGTATTTAATTGTAAAATAACTTCGGTTGCATTTGTGTTGCATTGGGTTAATTCTCGCTTTTTAGCCTTTTCACTTTTACGGCTGTAATTAAGCAACCGACGTGAAAAATACAAAACTCGCGCGTAAGGGGGAAGAAAAAAAAGAAAAGTTCCCTTTTTTTTTTTTTTTTGTTTACCTACCACCATCACCATCATCACTAACACCATTAACACCACCACCACCAATACTATCATCGTCATTCGTCGTTTTGAGTTAACGCGAGATAGAAGATGGTAAAAAGTAATTAGAGAACGAAACGTACGATAAATTATTGTCCCATGAACGGACGAGAGTGGCAATACGAAGGATAAAGTTAGGAGTTGGATGAGATGACGTATAGAAAAAAAAAAAAAAAGAAGAGAAAAAAAAAAGAAACGAAAGAAAAGGGGGAAAAGATGAAGGAATGAGAAGGGGAAAAGATGAAGGAGGATAGAAAAGTAGGAAGGAGTGCAACGTTATAAGAGAAAATCAGACTCGGAGACATTAATGATGCCCTTCGGGCACGCTGACTCTTCTAGTCGGCTTTATATAATTGTTACCATTAGCACAAATATATATATATATATCATTATATACATTTTTTCTATATATATATATATAAAGAATGATAAAAGTGTATGTTATAAATAAGAGAAGAAAAAACAGTAGCCGCTAGTGACGCCAGTCCCGTCACCAGCCAGCTCGTTATTTTTTTTAAGAGATCTATCTGCGATGAATGAGCTCGTTGCAAGTCCTGCCATTTTCTTTCTTTTTTTTTTTTTCTTATTATTATTATTCTATTTCGTTTTTTAGTTTTCTATTTATTTTATTTTATTTTATTTTATAATATCCCCGGATTCACACACTAAAAGGAATCTTGTTTGATTTATTATTTGTGTGTGTGTTATATTAGGTTGTTCTATAAGTTCATTCCTGTTTTTTTTTTTATGGAACTTCAATAGACGATATTATTTGAAAAAACTGTTAAACGATTAAAATCGATACCATAAATGGACATTAGATAAGTCAGCATGTCTACAAACATAACCATCTTGAAGTTATACATAGCGTGGTACGGAAAGAACTTATGGGACAACATAATATTACAGGAAAATTTTACCCTCGAAGTCATCACTGCGCAGGAGCATTAAAATAATTATATAAAAATGATAAAAATGCTGAAATCGTAACGTTATAATCTTAAATTTGATTGATTAGGTGGATTATTGATTTTATGCACATGTGCAACGTTCGGAAAGTCAGATAAACAAGTTTTAATAAAAGTAATTACATAGAAGAGAAAGTGCCAGTCTCAAGGTGGATTTCGAAGAGGACGGTACTCCGATCATATACTCTGTACTTTTAAACAACAATATGCAGTTCCTTCGATTAATTGATAATTATTTTAATACTCTAATGCACTCTCTTAATATTTCAGCTTGTTTTAACATATATGTACTGGTTTAAACATTACATTCTTTTTAAAATACTTCGATTATTAAATAATTTCTATGTGATATATTTTTCGATGAAAATTTGATCTCCCGAAATCATCACTGCACAGGAACGTTAAAACAAATGTGTATTTGATATAAAGTACAATATATTAAAGTATTATTTAGTTTAGAAATGTACAATTAATTAAAATCTCGTTTTTTAATTGTATAATTAATTTCTAATTTTCTTTTTTCAACAATTTGAATTATTTAACATAGAAATAAATGTTCGATTAAAATGATCATCAATTCTAAAATATTGAACACTCGTCTTAAAAAAACAATTAAAAAAGCAGTTCACAGATAAACAACAGAAAATATTGATACACTTCGTGTATTCGTTTGAAAGAAGAAACATTTGTAAAAATATCGTATTGTCGCGATTTTTATTTTATATCTAAAATCGATCTGATCAATAATCCATGTAAGAAGTTAGAAAACTCGTTGAAACAAGACGAAATTAGAATACTCCAGGGTTTAAAGGGAATAAAGATGATGATGTTGATGGTAAGGCAAAGGATATGGGTTGTATATTTGTATGTGGTGTGTGATGAAGAAGGTGGGAGATCGTTTTCCGTAGGGTGATGACAGTACGTTTTGAGTCAGATTACCTTAGTCACTAGGAGAGTTGGGCGAGTTTCGTCCAGCTCAGGATAATTACGTGAGGTAGGTTGGTAGGTAGATAGGTAGGTAGGTAGGTAGGTAGGTACATTAGCATCGGTCTACGTACCGCATGCATACATACGTGTAATTAGCAGTACGCAAGGGTATGCTTGCTTTTGCATTCAGGTATCTGACCGTGTAAGCACAGCACACGTAGAAAACACGCGCGGTTAAACGAGCATCCAACGTGTCGTACTTTCCTGCGAAAACCCTTTCCTACCCTTGTAGTAGTAGTTCGCGCATGCTTTTACATTTCTATTCTTGATAAGACTATTCTTTCACCTTCTCCCTTTTCTCACTCTCTTTCTTTTTCTATTCTTCTTACGCATGTAATAATGACAATAATTAGAAAAATCTTTACTTTGGTTAAGATTAAAGTGTCATTTTTTTTGTATTATAATCCCGTTTTGTTTTTTGTTTTAATTTTTCAGAAAATTACCATGAATAATTAAAAAATTCTTTAAAGACTATATATATAATATATATTTATTAAATTTATTTATTTATTTATATATATATCATTAAACAAACTTGTTAGAATCATACTAATTGTCTATCGATTGAACAAAAAACAAATGTTAAATACAGAGAATATTCTAAGATAAGATTAATTCACGAATAAAAATGCATAAACATATTATCTAGATGTAGGATAAATAAAACAAAAGAAAAGAATAGTTAAAAGTAGTTAAGCGGCCTACCTATCTAGGATCTATCGTAAGGGCTAGGGCGTGAAAACGAAATGCTCTTATAATCCTTGTAAATAACGCGCTTTGTATTAATTTATGGACGGCGAGCAGCCGACTAACGTCCGGGGGCGTCGTTACGATGATATACGCTTGTAGGGGGTAGTATCATGGGGTAGTAGCAGGGGCCAACGGTAGAAGGTAGAAACAGGGAAAGAGGGTAGGTCGACGGGGGTAGTTAGGGGGAAAAGGGTAAAAGCGTAGGTGAGAGTGAAGGGAAGAAGGGGTTGAAAGAGGGGGGTGGGTGGTGTTATTTGGATTTCATTACGTCCTCTACATCCTGAAATAGAAAGAGTGAGATAGTGTGAGTGAGTGAGAGAGAGAGAGAGAGAGGGGGAAGTTAGGAGCTCCTCCTACACGTATGCTTCACCGTCGAATCGTGTTTCCGCATTTCTGGTGATATCGAAGGGGTGAAATTGGAGCAATGCCCGTGCCACCAACGACAACCTTGCACCACACCGGACTCCTCTGAATATACATATCTATTCGTGTATTATAATATCTAGGTATATTGATGCGGATGTATATATATGTATGGTGTATATGCATACGTACAGGATCGTTCATATCAAGTGTTATCAAATTGTTTTTTTCTTCTAGATATTTATATGTATATTGAATTTGTTTTGTGAGTGTGTCTGTGTGTGTGTGTGTGTTTGTTTTATTTTTTATTCGTTATAGACCAATTTGTAATAATAAAAAAGAATTTATGTATTTTTATAAGTGATTTTTTTTTCGTTGTAGGGTTAGAAAGGATGATTCGTAGTTTCTTTTCTTTTTCTTTTTTGGGAGAGATAAGATTAGTATAATTTTCTCATCGAATTGTGAATGACACAGGTGTTTGAAATATTTTCTTTTTTTTATCAAAGCTTGGTTTATATTATTTATATATTAATTTGAGTATGTGGAATAGATATTTGGTTTAAGTGACAGTTATCTGTAAATAAATAAGTTGAAATATTTGTGTTTAATGGGATTCAAGTATTTTATTAGTAGTTTTATACAAAGTGAGTAACAGGTAATTAAAATAAAGAGAAAACATATAGTAAAATTTAATTTGAACTAACCTGTAGACGATAGATACGCGCGCAGGTAATAAATTTAAATCGATCACCAAGAGGAACACGAGAAATATTCTTCGAGTACTACAGAATAGGAATAATTTAAACGATCGTCAGGATGTTCCAATGCTCTATGACGAATTTAAATTATATTCGAATCGTGAAAATTGTATTATGAGAAATACGAGAAATAAGAAGAAAAAAAAAAAGAAAAGAGAAACGTTTTCTTTTTATCGTTAAATCGAAAATGCTTCTAAGCAAATCAAACTTAGAGATACTTCGAAATGATTATATTATTATTATTATAAAAGTAGAAAAAAAACGGGTGAAATACATTAATCATCGGTCACGTCGAATAATCTAACGGTAAAAGTATATTAATAGATTATATATACCCATGGGAAGGAATTTTCATTGACCATAAAAATGTTACTTTTAATTTAACAATACTTCGAACACACTTTGACGTTATACGAATAATACCCGGTCATAGTTATTAATCTTATTACGAGAGTTTAGGATCTTTATTCATCGTCAGATACGTACATCATTCTCTCTTTTTTTTTTCACGGATGAATAATCTATTATCGTCTGGATGGATGAAAACGAGTGAGAGGAAAAAGAAAAATGAACTCTATAGGAAAAAAGAAGAAGAAGAAAAAAAAGTACAAATTAAAAAAGAAAGAATAACGTTTTAGTTTTCCTATAATCCCGAAACGATTAAAATTTCATATTAGCGTACTGTTATAAAATACACCATGTACATGGAAAAAAGAAACAAAAAATTGCATGGTTTTTTATTAAGTTTTTATGCGATATCCTACGATAGAGGTCGTTTGATATTTTAAACGTTTAATTATATCACGATTGATTCTATTCCGACTCATCTGTTGGTAACAGTCAAAGTGTGTCGGGACTGTTTAAATAAAATAAAGTATCTGATTTTCGCCATCGCCTGTCTTTTTTTTACACATTTCTTTTTTATACATATATTATATTTTACTCATTTTCGTATAGATTTTTTAAATATTGAAATAATAAAACAAAAAACACCCACGCGTGCATGAAAAATACAATATCATATCGCATATTAAAACTTTACTTTTATATAAATGATATTTTATATAAGTATAATATATTGCAAAAAATAAATGAAATAAAAGGTGTAAGAAAAAATCTTTAATATATTGAATGCAGGTCACGTTGCAATATAAGCTTAACAATAGGTAAGAAAAAAATTAAAAATAGAATATATATATATATAAGCAGAGAGAGAGAGATAAAACGTTATCTCCGATACTACGAGTAATCATATTCCTGAAACGTTATCGATGTTAACGTTTACGTTTACGTTTAAATAGAAGGTACAATGATCGTATCGTTTTCCAAACGATTTGGCTAATCTATTGGCATTACTATGAAAACCTTCTGCGACCACAATGACGTTCAATCGGATCGAAGTTGGGTGCTGCTTTTGAAAGAGTATCTGCTGCAACATACAACAGCACAGCACAGCACAGCACAACACAACACAACACAACACAACAGAACACAACAGAACAACAACAACAATACAACAAAAAGAAAGTAAAGTAAAGTAAAGTATAGTAAAGAATGAAAGAAAGAAAAAAAATAAATAATACGACTACCGATCTCTATTTCATTTCCCCTCTCTTTTGAAGATTTCAAAGTACACTGAAAGCAAACCCTTTCGAGTTTAGCACTTTAAAAAGACGTTTTCTATGACGTTAGCTTAAGTCGAAACGATTACGCAATTCATTTTAACGAGTTCTTGCACGTTTTCCTTGCCATTAAAAATTCATCAACGCTGTGAACTGAAATCAACGTGTGTCGTTGCACGTTGAACTCGCATAACCAACCTCTCTCCCTCTGCCCCTCCTATCCCCCCCCGCCATACTGCCGCCGCCGCCCCTAAACTCAACCCCTTGGAGGAAAATTAGTTGGAAGTTTTAGATTTATCGTAGGTTTTGGCTACTACCCAACGAACCGCGCGTTTAAAACTTCTTTCTTTTCTTCCACAGCAATAACAAATAGATTCTACTTTGATCGTATCCCAGCAATCATTGGAAATCAATCAAATCGGATGAAGATAAAAAAAATCATTAAAGAGTATCAAAACAAAAAATATAAATTTACGATCGAACACGAAAATACTCTACGTTTTATTTTCAAATAAACCAGATTAAATTTTCAATAATCGACAGAACTAAATATATATATATTGAAAAAAAAAAGAAAATAAGAAGATAAATTTGGCCTTTCAGGAGTTAGGATCAAAGATTAAATAAACGATAGGTTTTTCAACTCTCTCTCTCTCTCTCTCTCTCTCTCTCTCTCTCGTATACGTATTTTTTTTTCTTTTTTTTTTTTTTCGATCTATATTCAACGATCTCTGGAGGTAGACGAACCTCGTGGAAATAAAATTCTGCCTACGCCGATTTTCCAATATTACACGAGATATTTCAAACGACGGTGGCGGTAGCAATAGTAATAGCGGTACTGATGCTGCTGGTGGTGGTGTAGTTGTGGTGTGGTAGTAATGGTGGTGGTTGTAGTGGTGGTGGGTGCCAGCGTAGACACAATAGAGACCCCCTACAGCGTATAGGGTGCACGTGGCTCATCACTGGATTTATTATTGAAAGGTTCGAGAACGATAAGAGGCAGATAGCTATTGCATGCTTACAAAGCTCTAGGAATACCAAATGCTAGACCATTTTATTATACAAGATACATACTTGACATTATCACGCGATGCAATTCTTTATTTCGAATTGAAAATATTTTATTTTTATTCCTCTACCCTCCCACTATCTTTTTTCTTTTATTTTATTTTCTTTTCTTTTCGCTTTTGCGTGCATAATACGCGTACAATGCGAACGTTCCGCAAAGAAAATAGCGGATATCGATAGAAAGAGAAGGGACAGGGGGGTAATGGGGAAGGGTTGGTGGGTAGAAAGAGGAAGATGAGAATGGTAAAAGATTTTTATCGACGTTTTCGTCCCGAAGAAAAGTTCGATAGTCCGTTTCTTTCACTGACAGTCATTTCCTCTTCTTTCAGGAGGGTATCGGCTCGCTAAAAGTGGTGCCCGGGGGGATTGAGCTAAGAGGTCAGGCCGCTATTCTAGACACCCTCGTGGCCTCAAACCTTAAGTCTCGAAAAGGTGAAAATCTGGTACTGGAATCCTGGAGCAATTTTACGGCCACGGCTAGGTCGCATGATGGTCGATTGTTAGCGAGATTAACCGTTGGTAAGTTAAAAATAATGATACGTATATTTATTATTTATAAATATTATTTATGCAAATTTGAATCATTAATATTTAACGTTATCTATATTTAGAAATTTCAATTTGGAGCTATGGATTAATTAATTACTTTTGTCTTCAATGTTGTGACAATGAAAATATTAAAATTTTCTATGAAATAAAATAATATGGTTATGTGATTTATTTTTTATTTTTATTTTATTATATATTTTGTAAATGAAAATTTGTATTATTCACGTTCTATTCGATAGTATTATTATTTTTAATATTATTTGGAACGTAAATAAAGTACGTTTCATTTAATTCTTTCATTTAATTATGATACTCTGTGTTCCAAGTGTTAAAAAATATTTTCTTATACCGGTTCGTGTAAAAATTAAAATTACTCGTAACTAGTTTGCATTTAATTTTCTTATTTCTTTCTTTCTTTTTTTCTTTTATTTTTATTCATTTCATTCATTCGACGCGCGTTAATTGTAAATTTTTCTTGATAATTAAAATAAACATTCTTTGTTACTATTTTGGTAAGAACTAACGTTGCATGCTTTTTAACACGAGGTATTATTTATATATATATATATTTTAATTGCAAGCTTCAAAGAGTTAAGATATTTACATATAACTTTTTGCAATGGAGGTATATTTTTTGTAAATTGTCGCTCAGCGAGTCAAAGTGTTTATGAAAAATAAAATAAAATGAAATGAAAAGTTTTATCTCGTTAAATGAAAGAACCGTAAATGTAAATATACGAAATATTAACATACTAAAAACGCGCCGCGTATTTTACCCCATGCTCCAAATTTTCTGTAAAATTAGGATAATCCAAAACTATACGTGTATGTATTATAAGTCAAGAGTCCTATTCCTAAAAGTTTTGAAAAAAATATTATGGTGTTTAGAGTACCCAATACTTTTTAACAAAGATGGAACATGTTTAACACTTCTGACATGATTTCAGGTGAGGACCGGTTCGATTGCATTTCAAAGGGCTTCCGAATAACCGATCCACGAGGAGGAGTATTGTTTTCAGCCAATAGAGAACAAGTATTGGTAGGAGCAGACATGTTAAAAGTAACCGGTGATGGTGGTGCCGTTTTCCAGGGTAGCGTACAGACACCATTAGTTAGAGGAGAATCTGGCCGGGGTCTCAGGTAATTCTATCGATCCTTCATCATAAATATAAATCAATCTTATAAACAACAACCAAAAAATAATGGACAAATAAAATAAATCAATTGTTCTCTATTTGTTATATCTTTTTTTTATCCTTTATTTTAGATTGGAATCCGCAACGAGGTCAATAAAAATCAGCGCCCCGCAACGAGTGGTATTGGAATCCTGGGCAAACGAAATTTCAGCGTCCTGTTTGACCGACTTGAAAGTTCAGAGCGTACACGGTGCAATAAGACTCGATTCCAAATCCGTCTTCTTGAAAGGTCTAAAAACAGCTGTAACTGTTCAAGGAAGATCCTCGAGGGAGACACAACAACAACAACAACAACAACAACCACAACTGCAACTGCAATTGCAACAACAGCAACCACAAGAAAAAGAACAAGAACAGAAACAAGAACAACACCAACAACAACAGCAACAGCAGCAGCGGTCTTCCAGGTCCTCGATTCATCAAAATCAAAGAGAGACGAGCATTTATCAACTGTGTGCCTGTGCTAACGGGAAGCTCTTTCTTGCCAGACCGGAGGGTATCTGTCAAGCGGACAAATCCGTTTGCTAATGCGTCCTGGGGATGGTGTCATCGAAATAAAAAAAGATTTTCATCAAACTAAAGGAAAATGAAAATGGAAACGACCGTTTGTCCGGCTTAAGATATTCGTCTTGTACGAATGAAACAAAAAAAAAAAAACAAAAAATACAAGAAAAACACACGCACGCTCGGAAGTAAATATAAGCCGTGATATCTGACCACCATATCAGGTGGAGGATTAGACGACGAGAGGCCTTTTTTGGAAATCATTGCAAGAGTATCAAACGAATTGAACTAGTCGATGAAGCGATTGAATTATTAATAATCCCGACAAGTTGATATTTGCTCAAACTGACATTTTCTACGTAGCGGAAATGAGAGAGTCACTTGGGTGTTAGTAGGTGGGTGGGTGGGTGGATGAGTTGGATGAGTGATGTGTGTTTGTGTGTGTATGTGTGCGTTCAAACGCTTCCTCGATTTGTTCCATTTTGATCGCACATTGTATATTATACCCTTTGTAGAGTATGAGTCCGCGTACACCCACGGAGTAGGTCGGGTGAGTCGTGTGTGTGTGTGTGTGTGTGTGTATGTGTGCTTGGTGACTTGCGCGGAAACTTGATCAACTATGACGACTATAACGACTATGACTACGACTACGAAGACGAAGACGACGACGACGACGATTATGCTAAAGACGATGACGATGATGATGATTATGATGATGATGATTATGATGATAAGGATTTCCTAGGGTTCTGCGGACATCTATGTGTATGTAGCATTGTTGCTGACGCTACCCCGCGATGTATATCTTGTATATCAGTGAAAACGCGTAACATGCGGTTACCGTTTAGACATCAGATGCATCATTAAATAACAAACAAATCTCCAGCTCCTCGTCTATCCGCTTTCCTTCGTCATAATTTTTTCCTTTTTTTTATCTTACATCATTTTCTTTTCTTTTAAATATCTTCTTCTCTTAGCTTCAAGCTCGTTTTTTTCTACGTCTATACTTTTGTTATTATGTATATTGTGCGACGATAATTATGAGAACGAAAAGAAACGGTCTAACACATTTTTATTATGCATTAATGATAAAGTTATTATTCTCTCTTTGATATTATTAATATATATTATTAAGAATATAATCTTCTTTTTTGTTTTTTAGAGCAAAGATTATTAAAATAAAATAAAAAAGAATCTATCTTTGAATGAGCTAATACAATGCCCAATTTGTAATAGGAATTAGTGGTAAAATCTTATATTATATTCAAGAATTGATTTATTTTCGATCGCGTTTTCTGATAAACCTGGAAGGAAATGTGAAGACAAAATGTAGTTATTGTAAAAGGATCAGGATGCGATCCAGCTTGTACGCTGTACGTCGGCCATGTCCATCTATTTATGTATGTGGCAATAAAATCGTTATTGTTACTATTATTATTAATCGTCGCCAAGTGCCTTTCACTATTTCTTTCAAATTCAGGTTAATCTCGTGTACGGGGACAATTAACGTTTGCTATTGGACAACCAACACATCATACAGTAAGTAAATACAGATAAATGTAGGAGAGTTTTAAGATAAAACACGTCTTGGGTTACTTCTAATGTTGCACATAATTGCAATACGTAATAAGATCGTAAAAACAATAATAACTTAAGTTAATTCTATGAAAATGTTTATGAAATGATAATAATAACATTTAGATTGGAAGATAATTCAATTGCAAAATTTCAACGAGTAAACAAATGGCCTAAGGCACCTGACTGATTTTTCATTTCAATTAGTATTCATTCTTTATTGCGAATTATATCGTGCAGAAAAAAAGCAAAAAAAAAAAAAGAAAATAGCAGTAAATTGAGAAAAGTTATTTCCAGGTCCGATAATTTTTTAATCCGAAAAACAAGTATATGATATTTCGTGAAAATGAAATGGCCTATTTTCGAGATACTCTTGTACACGTAACGATAGGTATAACAGAGATGCAATCTCGTGCAGTGGTCGCAGTAAACGATTCCGACGGTAGGATAATTTTCTCGAAATTCGAGATTAAAATTGCATCGGGCAGGGGAGGATTGGGGGAGTGGGGGAGAGAGGGAGATTGGGTCGAGAGGATAGAAGAGGGAAATGAAGAAAATGTAGGAAAAACAATATGCGAAACAACTACGGATAAAAATAAAAGTCGTATTCTGTGTTGAATCTAAAAGCAGGGGGTGGGTGACAGGGCGAGGGGGTTCGTGGAAGAAACCACCCACTGGACGAATTATAGTGAATTAACGTGAACGGCGTGGTAGGAAAGAAAAAAAGAATTGTTGGAGGAAAAATAATGGCGTAAAAATTCCTCCTTACCTCGTTTAGAAATAAAAATAAGAAACAAAAGGTGAGTACGACGGGGAGGGTGGTATCGTTATATTTTAGTGATAAAAAAATAAAAAAAAAAAAGGAAAAGGGAAAGGAAAAGAAAGAAATAAATTAAATGAACAAAAACAGGGGGTTGAGGGGGGTGTGGTGACGCGGAAGAGAACGTCTTTTGAAAAGACATAATGAAGAAAGTGTTGTTAAGGTAAACCGGTAAACTTGGAAGTCCTGTTGAGTTTCTGCTTAGCCAAACGATCAAACTCTCTTCAGCTTTTACTCGATCTCTTCCGATTGTGTAGTTTTGCGCTTTAGAGAGTCAAGAAGCACGTTGAACCAATCGCGTAGTATGGTTGTCGTCTTCCATGTCTATATCTATGTCTATGTCTATGTCTATGTCTATGTCTCTCTATGGATGGATAGACACAGCAAAGGTGAAACTCCACCCTTAATGTACGATCGTTTCGATTAATCCTCCAAGTGGATTCACGCGCTCGTAGGGGTTTAATCCTGGTACGGGCGTTACCGTCGCGTTTAACTCGACCGTTCGTTCGTACTACGACGATCGTTCATCCGTTCATCCCTCCATTTCCATATTAAATATAAATCGTTCAACAACCTTATATATACACACGAATATCTCTACGAAAAAACAAAAAGAAAAAAAACAAAGAAGAGAAAGAAAAAACGAATAGAAATATGTATATTACTTTTGCATGATTAAGAATAGTTACCATATATATTGTTGATTTGTGTCAGACTTGGCAATTGGATTTTTTTACCAATCGAATTTTTATATACCTTTAAATTTACGAGTCAACGTTTTTTTTTTTATTGCTTTCGTTAATTATTCATCAATTTTATACAACGTAGATATAAAAATAACATTTTTGTTATATATTTATTAATGTACCTTTTGAGTTGGTTGGCAAAGAGGGTATTTTCTTTTTTTTTTCTTTTTTGGATAATCGTTGAATTAGGAATAGACATTAAGGGAGTCTCATCAATTAAAGAGTCGAATTTTGTTACATCTATCGATTAATTTCAACGTGATTCTCTCGGATGCAAATGAAAATAATTGGAAATAATAATTTAGCCGATTCCCTTTTAACAGTGCTTACCCGCGCATTAAACGTGTGTTCGTAATATATTTTAATTATGACATAATGTTAATAAAAAATAATGAGAAAAAAATATATATATAAGTGATTTATAATTTAGTATAATATAAAACCCTTCCGGGTCTTTAACAATATATATGTATAAATTGTTAAATAGAAGCGAATTATATAAAGGATTTACACATATGGCCTTTAGCTGCTGCTAGGCTTTTCCATAGATTGAAGGTACCCGTTGTAAAAGGATTGTACCTTCAGGGGTTTGAGAAGAATTAGTTCAAGTTGAGTACAAGCACGATTATACTTTGGTAATATATAGTTGAAGAACCCCTGTAGGGAGATAGTTGAGTAACGTTGGTAACAGTAAAATCCTGTTTGGTATCCAACCCGTCCTGGATAGTATCTAAAGGATGAGTTCTGTGAACCGTGAAATTGTTGCACATGGATACGCGTGCGTCCGATAAAGCTTTAAATACGAATTAGTGGCAGCAGCCGCCGCGGAAGTCTTCCCTGGGCAAAGCAACGCACCCGTAACGCAACAGAACAGAACAGAACCTAACCTAACCTAAACTAACCTAACCTAACGTGATGCAATGCCCAGTGCAACGTGGGTCACAACACGTGTGCTCCCCTGAACATTGCAGAACACACAGGGTGGTTGGTGGTGGTCCACCTCTTCTCTCGTGCTATTGGAAATCTTGTTTCTCTTCTGTAATTATTATCGAATAGGAGTGAGGGGTTAGGGGTGGGTTAGCGAAGATAGGGTGGTAGTACGAGAAGCGTTTTAAGGATTGAATTCGTGAGCGGGTGGCACTAACGTTCGACAGATCGGTAAGCATTAAATGTGGTCTGCCGTTAATGACGACAGTCGTGTGCTACGCTTTTACTGATATATATGAAGATAGTAGTAATAGTAGTAGTAATAGTAGTAGTAGTAGTAGTAGGGAACATAATCGAAGCGTTTTACTTTACGCATCGTCCTACTACGTTACCCACGTTCAAGATAAAAAAGATGAGAAGGAAGAAAGGAAGGAAGGAAGGAAGGAAGGAAGGATGAAACGGGAGGATGAGGTAGCAAAGGGGTTGGGGTTGGGGTTGGGGTTGGAGGGATTGTGAAACTCGCAAATAGATATTTGCCGAAGGCGGGGACCACCCGCGTTGCAGAAATTAAAAAGGAAGTGGTATCGATCCGCGGTATTGCCGCACCATCATTGAAATTATGTAAGCTAGAAATGTAGGTTAATGCATACTCGAACCGCGTTCTTAATGCCACCGACGCAAATTGTCGTCGGGCTGTGTGTATTTTTGCGAACATTTTGCGGGAGCACCATCCAACGTAGATGTTTATCGTAACTCCGTAAAGAAAGCCGTCGTCCCTTCGGCTTTTTCTTTTCCCTTATAGACGAAAATGGAAATTCGAGAGAAATAGATGAAGGAAGGTAATTTTTCAATCGGGCTTGATCGAAACCCCGGATCCCATCGCTACGTCGTCGTCTCGTCCTCTTTTTTTTTCTTTCTTCTTTTTTTCGCGAATAAATTTTGTTTAGTTTTAATTTCCCGATAATTCTCGCGTTAAAGGTATAATTTCTTTTATTTGAAAGCATCAAAACATCATTTTTTTAATATTCCAAGTATATAAAAACAGAGACTGCAGAACTTTTGTCTTGTTTGCTAATAATTGGATGCACTTCAATATGATTGTCTCGTAATAATCGAATTAAAATATTTTAATGGGAGGGCTTTATCGATAACACGTGATAAAATTTAAATGCAATTTTGTAAGAATTCAAAGTTGATTTTAATCGATTGACTATGGATAAGACGTTAACAATTCTAAATAATCGATATGAATATTTAAGTAAATAAAAAAGTATCTCGGACATTATCAAAAGAGAATAAAAATAATATGATAACGTACTCGTTTAATTTTGTATTTTAATAATCGCATAAATTGCTTTATATCCGACTAGTATATACTTGAGATCGGGTCCAACAATATTTTAAAGTACCTAAAATTGATAGAGTATAAAAATTCGATTAAATGAACAATAGAATAAAGATTGTTTGATCCTAGATCAAACGTATGTAATAGGAAAGGTTGAAAAATAGTGGGTGTGGGTAGGTACTGCGACAGGGTTAGATCTGATGCGTTACTTTAAAGTGTAAATGCAAACTACGATAGGAGTATAACAGGTTGTTGCTTCGTAAAGAGAACTCTACGGTATGGAACGTGAGTGGATCGAGTAAACGTTCCCGTGTTAAGCATATATGTATGCAATTGTAGTAGTAGTAGTAGTAGTAGTGGTGGTGGTGGTGGTGGTTGGTGGTGGTGACGTTGGTGATGTCTGTGGTGGTCGTTGGTGAGTACTGAGGGCTGAGGGTTGAGAGGTAAAGGCGGATCACTTCCACGAGAGAAATCCACCGAGAGGGGATTGTCTGAGGTCAGAGGTTAGGACACTCGTGCCTCGAGGGCTCTTACTCTGATCAAAACCGCCAAATAGATAAATTACTCATCCTACTCGTTCTCGTCTTCCCTTTTCCCCGAGATTTTAAACTAAAAATAATATTATAAAGAAATAATAAGTATATGTGAAAGATATAAGATAAGAATTCTTTTCTCGAAATATCTATATTTCTGTTGTTTTTTTGTTTGTTTCATTTATATTATATAGAATCATAATTTGTCTTGAAAGAAAAATAATTGATAAAAAGTAAGGAAGGAAAAAATTTTACTATTTAATTTCTTTTTTTTTTTGTTAAAGCTACGAAATTATAAGAATCGATATCAAAGAGATAATAGAAAAATCGCATTTATTATTCTTACAGTTGATAGTCACTTTATTAGATATTTAACAGAGCAAAGTAACGATGAAGTAATATTTGATGATTTCCGATAGGACAGAATTAGAAGATAGATCGTGTAGAATGCGAGTCGAGTTCTAGGAATAGATATCTAAGGTGCCTAATGGAAACCTAATGAGAAAGCGAGGAATCCATCCATATTCTCTCGTCGATTTCTATCACCAAACGTTAATTCTTGTTACACCTGATGCGTTCCTGTCTTCCTAGTACCTCTTCAACAACCTAACCTCACTTTACTCACTTACGTATCTTAGTATTTACTTACTAACTTAGGTGTTTCTTGTGTAAGTGTAAAAGCATATAGGGAATCGTAGTTTTCCGGAACCCGGTTAGGTGTTTCAGTTTCGTTAGTTCGAAGGAACTGGAAGTCTCAGGGAAGTGGTAGTCTAGGTGCCGTACGAGGGACACGGTAATGGCGGCTAAATTCCTAAAATGGCCGGATGCAATTTAATGCCAGTCGTCGTGGCGCTATCATCGCTTCGCTGATGCAATATCTTTCGAGTTTCCGCCGTCTAGTTAGTGCGAAACGAGCTGTTGATAAATCTCTCTCTCTCTTCCTCTCTCATTCTCTTTCATTTTCTGGCTCTCTCTCTCTCTCTCTCTCTGTCGTGCACACACCAAGGCACCTATTCGTGCACCCCTCTTTACTGCCATCAACCGAGTACCTCGGTATGTGGAGGCCATTTCTCCCGGCCGGAATTACATCCCCCAAATTGTAATTTTGTCGGGCACCACTCTCTCCCTCTCTCTCTCTCTCCCTTAGCATCCGCATTATTTCCCCCTACTTCACTTTCTTCCTCTTACAAACTCATCCCACACTATTCTTCAAACTACTTACACGTCTTATTTTTTATTTTCTTCTCCTATGATATTTTTTTTTCTCAACCGTGCAATATTTGACTGTCCAAGATTATTTTTCGTCAGTTTAATAATAATCAGTCATCGTAAGTAAACTTTTAATCGGGATGATGCTAATTTATTCAACAAAAATATATTACTTTAATTTGTTTACAAAGATATCAATTTTCCTATTATGCAATAAAAGATTGTCTTCTGTTTTGTTTAGGTAAGACAAATAATCTTTAAACGGGAAAAATTGTTCCTTAAACTTTGAAATTCGTTACTCGGGTATATACGAGCTAGTAGTCATAAAGAAAAATGTTGACTTTATAAAAAAAAAGAAGAAGAAAGTTTTGTCGCGAACTTAGTTTAAATTGTTTTTTTTTTTTTATTTTGGATAAGAAATGTTTAGGACAAAAAAATAACCGTGGGAAATTCGGTCTTGTTGGAGCATCATAAGGAAGTTAACGTTAGAAAATTGAGCTTTAAGGTAGCAACAGCACCAGCACCAGCACCAGCACCAGCAGCACCAGCTAGTACGATAGTAAAGTAGAGAGAGAATCGACAAAGTTAAAGAGACCTTAATGGGAACGCGGTGAAGCGTCGGGACGTAGTCCTTGCAGGGAGAAATGAATTATTAAAATCGCTCGATAATCGTCGCCAAAGAACGCGACGTAGAAGCCAAGAGAAACTGAGCTTTTACTTTTAACCCGGTATGGCTATCTCTTCTCGTACACTTCGGATCTTTCCGCGGCAAATTGCATCGAGTTAACTTCGAAGGGGGGTCCAGGGGGTGGTGGAGGGGTGCGGGGTCGGGAGAGGCGGGGAAGTTCAGTTTACTTCGTTGCAATTTCAACCAAACACGGCCGACCGAGCAACCAGGGCCTCACTGAAAAATTAAACGACAGGTATACCAATCTTTTCGTTTAGAAAAAGAAAAGTTAAAAGGAAACGTTTCAACATAAGCGTCATTTTCGTTTAACGTCATTACTCGTCGATTATTATTTGTCGTGGAGTTTATATTAAATCCTTCTAAGTATTATTAGAAAAGGATCAGTTTTATTTTTGGATAAAGTAGGGAATTCGAATAATATAATTGTTAACTATTATTGGGAAAAAACATCGTCTTGTTTTAAGAATATACAGTAGTTTACACATTGAATAATGATGATGAGCAGTGATTGTTGAGATAATTAGACAAACGCAAACTGTCTGGTGCATCGAATTAGAATATAATCCGTGAAAGGAAACAAGATGGCGTGTTCAAGCGACATAATACAGAAATGGAAAGGTAGTAGTGAATGGTTGGGTGTGTAATAGTAGCTAGCTGCGAGATAATGGCACGATCCGTAGAGGTAGCGTTAGGTAATAATGTTACCCTATCAGGCATCGATTAGGCCCTTTAAAGCACCGGCAATCGAGCATCGGTGGTGGTGGTGGTCGGCTAGCTCCCTCATTAGTTTGATTACCGGAATCGAGAAATGATTATCGTAGGGCAAGGGCAATAAGAAGGTGGGGGTGTTTAGTAGGATAGAAAAGATAGAAAAAGTAAAAGGACGTGTTGAAGAAACAGAACAGATGAATTCTCTCTTGTACTATAACGTAATGTTCATAGATTTTCAACGTTTTTCTTATTGCATTCTGTCGTTTTCACAAACTCAGTATTTCTACTCTTTGGGAATCACGTTAACTCCCGTCGCAATAATTCCCTTGCGGGCCTCGTAACGCGTTAGATACGCGAGAGGATGCTAAAAAAGGGCTGAAAGAGCCCAGAGGAGGAGCAGGAGCAGGAGCAGGAGGAGTAGGAATATAGGAGAAACAAAAGTACAACAATACGCTCGTCTCTCGAGTGGCAATACGAAATATGGGGGGTGGTTCCTACGTTGGAAGTGCATACGTTGTACGCAACTCCCATGAGCGCCCAGATTGAAACGGGGATGAGGGTAGCCGCGCGTTACGTTAGAAAGACAGAAAGATAGTGTATCTGTATGTGTGTATGTGTATATGAGAGAAAGAGAGAGAGAAAGCAGAAGAGAATGGGACTGGAAAGTGCCATGGGGTTGCGAGTTATGAATTAACTGTCACCGCGTCTTTGATTTGTGACGTCTCTCAGCTTTTCTCTCTTACTCTCTCATACGTTTCGTACACGCTTTTACTGTATCCCACTCTTTTCCAACTACTACTACTACTACATCGATTCCCTCCCTAGCTTTCCAACATTTTTTTTCTCTCTCTCTCTCACTCTCTTTCCGTTTTCGCGCCAACTTTCTTTTTCCTTTGTTCTTCCGCCCTCTTTTCTCCATTTACCGTCTCGATTTGCCTCAGTTTGATTGATTGAGCACGATGGAGCTCGATTTCACTGAGTGCCTTTCACCCGCTAACACATACACACATATATACGCGTCTTTACATATACATTTATACTTTCTCTATCTTTTTCTTTCTTTTATTCACTAGCTGTCTCTCTATCTGTCAGTCTGTCCTTCCATCCGTCTCTTTCTCTACCTTTCAACAGCTACAGTCGCGGTACTAATAACGGTGTTAACGTCCGTACACCCTCAGGGTCAATCCTGTTTTCTCCCTGTATCTCCTTCTCCCCATTTCACCCCATCCCCTTTCCCCCTTTCTCTCATCTCCTCTTCTCTTCTCTTCTCTTCACTTTTCTCGTTCATCGATCTTCTGACGTAGCTAACGCTTCCGCGTGACGTTCTTGATATAAAAGAAATTATCCGAATGTCAGTACAACTATAATCCAATGGCGTACTGGTAACATAATATTAAAAATGATTGCTATATGGATTTTTAATTAATCAATTATATCTATCAAATGTCTTCCTATAACATCATCATCATTATTTATTATTTTCTCATCTAAGCAACGTTATGTTGTTGCATCAAAAAATGTAGCTTTTTTCGTTTTTCCTTTTTTTGTTCAGTTGTTTTAAGAAATGGGATAAATTTATGCATAGGAGAAATGATTTTATCCGTTTGAATTGTGTTCGTTAGAAAAATTCAATATCATAGAATAGATATCTATTATAGGAAAAGATTAAATCGTTTCCTAGCTTGTGAACAGGATTGATTCGTGAATTTAATGTCGAGTAACGATTAGTATTATTCCAATCCGTCAATATTTACTGTGAATACACATTCATATACTCTTGAAACAAGCTTTAGAGAGTCATCGACGTGTTCCGTTAGCTCGAACTAACAGAGGGGATGGGGGGCGGGTGGAAAGAGGGTTTGAGTTTATTTCCAGTGTGAGTATTGGATTGGAATGGGTAACATTTAGCAAAGAAGATAACAGTGATGCAGAAATAGAAGGGATGAGAAGATGGTTGGAAGATAATGATTGATAGTGAAGCGTATTCCGTTTTACCAAAAGTTCCTACTTTATCGGGGAACTTATCGTTGAAGAGTTTGCGACGAAGGAACCTCCCCCTCCCTTTTCCCTTTTCCCTTTTCCCTGTTTCCTCATCCTCCACTATCAACTACCACCACCTTCTTCTTCTTCTTCTTCTTCTTCTTCTTCTTCTTATCCGCATCTTCGCCGTCAACCTTCCGAGACATCGATGCCTCGCACTCCTGCCGCTAGTCTAATTAATTAAATTAATTATCAAGAAAGTTTTACCTTAACTCACACGGTGCCGAACGGTAAAAGACGGGCCCGACAATTTCCATCGTTCCCGATTGTCCGATAAAACCTTACCGGATATTGCGCAGATCGTAACGGCAACTTTCTAAAGTAATGTCATCGTTTGCTTTAGATCTATCAAATAATTTATTGTATCAATTAGGTTACTTAAAAATATGTATCTGGCTCGCGTTTTATATCAAATTTATTTAGATTATATAAAATATTTGTATTTTTAAATGTTTCAAATTTATCTTTCTCTTTAAATTGGCAATAATTTTTAGGAAAAACGGAAGGATTTTACCAAACATAAATTTTATGCAACTAGAGGGTGCGATATTAATTAGAAATATTTTTTTTTTTTTTGATAAATAATCAAGAACTTTTTGGGCAACTCAATGTTATCAACAAGAAGAACAACAATTTGTAAAATTCACGGAATCATTGGTATCTATCAAACAACCTCCCTGACGATAATCGATTGAACTTCGGAAAAGTTTTCACTGAATAAACAGACATAGTGATTAAATGGGCGGTCGCATAGAACGCGAGTCGAGTTTTCGTACTTCGAAATGGAAAGACAATTCCGTTAGGCGACAGAATAGGAAACATGAATTTCCTTACTTTTCCGGTTCTCACCTATTTCTTTGTGAAATCATTGAGAACGCGCATTGCGCGGATTAAGTTTTGTACCGATTTCTCTAAAACTTAGAAGACAAAACGAACGTTCAAAACTATTACACGAATAATACAATGTATTATGGATATAAATACAATTAGATTCTACGAGAGAAATTGTATTCTATTGGAAAGGAAAAACTAGAGAAAATGTTCTTCAAACGATTCTACAGATTTTTCGAATTATTACAAAAATCCAATCAATTTTGTCAAAGATTCGATTCTTATTTCTAAACCGAAAGAACAATGAAATCAAAAAAAGAAAAGAAAAAAGAAATAAAAATATAATCGAAACGAGAATATTTCCCTCGGACAAGAATTTCTCTCAACAAAGGTAGAAACTATTCCCTCAAGGGACACACCCTCCTCTTCCTCGTATTCTCTCCCTTACCCACCCCCGGGTTTCTAGATTCAATCCGCTTCACGAACGACGAGATCGAATGCTAATTCCTTTAGGCGCATCGAGGCCGGAAATTTGAACGGGATTAGGTCCGATCTAGTAGTTCTGCACTTACGCTTCTTCTTTTTCTTTTTCTTTATCTTCTTCCTCGAAAAAACGAAGTCCTAACGCGAGCAACAGACCAAAAAAAAAAATAGAGGAAATAATAAAAAAGAAAATGGGAGGAACTCAGCCACAATTCTGTAGTCTATCGTGTAAGAGAAATTGCCGATCTTTCTCCTCTTCCAATTTTCCCCAACTGGCAACTCGATAACGTCGATTACATCGTCCACGTGACATCTCCAAAGTAATGGAACTAATGAAATCGACGTAACACGGGGGTTTTACCTTTTTTTTTTTTCTTCTTTTTAACAGTAACTCAACGATTTATTCTTCTTCTTCATCTTCTACTTCTATCTGTCTGTCTGTTTTATTGTAGAAAAATTTAAATATTCGTCTTTTATTTCAAATGGATTAGTATTTGAAAATGATGCAAGTCTATTTTCTACTGTTTCGAAAAAATTAAAGGTTTGCATATTTGTCAATTAAAAAATATAGATTAATTATGTCAAGTCTGGGACAAAATGTTTCTACTAATTTGTCTCGATATATAGATTATATAAAATACTTTTACACGAATTTCAAAATAAACGATCCTAATTAATGAACGTAAAATACAAAATAATAATAATAATCGGAACGATTAAAGTATTATTTCGGAAAGGAGAAACGTTAAGGTTTAATCAAATAACGTAATAGCGAATGATGATATTGTTGATGCCTCACTGAAGAAAAGAGGATGAATTCGTTGGAAAGGCACGTGCCACGGATTGCAGTCGAAGACTTAGCAGTTCCGAAAAGAAAGAATGAAAGAAGAAACGGGTGGAGGGTGGTTTGAGAGAAAGGTGGTTGTGAGAGAAAAAAAGGTGTAAGCTTCTAAGAGATTTCAGACAAAAAGCATCAAGCTGAAACACGTGCTTCTTTACCCTTTTTTCCGTCTACGTTTTCGAATAAGAGAAAAATAGATAGAGAGAGAGAGTGAGTGAGTATGAATAAACCCGATAAGAAAAAGTGAGACAAAGATAGTGAACAGAAAGGAAGGAAGGAAGAATGGAAGATAGACGAAGACAAACGGAGCTTTGCCTAATGGTCCGGATCACACACCACAGATCATGGTTGCATACTTGTTTGATTTGATCTTTCCACTAGGAGAACCTCTCGGAATCTCGTTCACTTTCCCTGTCTCTGTCTGTCTTACTCTAACGTTTAAACATTTTCTCACTTGGACACCAATAGTGGCAAACTGGAATTCTAACGTATACCTCTCTCTGACGATTTGAATAATCATTATATGCGCAAACGTATCTCGCAAACGAATTGGTTATCGGAGGATCGTGAGCCTGCGAAGGGCCTCCTCTCATCGTTTGTTCGTTCGTTCATTCGTTGTTCCTCTCTTTTGCTAATACTGTTACTACGACGATTCAGTAGGAACAGTAACAGCAGTAGCAGTAGCAGCAGTAGTAACAGTAGAAATGTTAGGGAATGCCAGGTGGAATAGAAAGTACTCGGAATACAAACGTCCTATTAAATGGTAGCAGGCCCGAGGACGGTCAACGATAAGAGAATTATGCGAGGAGAATTAATTCACCCTATCCCACCACCCCTAGTCCTATCCCACCACCCCTAGCCCTATCCCTACCCCACTCAACCTACCTACCTACCTACCTACCAGTTATAAAACCGTCGAACTGGGAACTGTATCTACTACCTATTTTAACCATTCTGGAATATTCCAATTTCTTTGTTCTTCACTTTAGAAAACGTGTCGACGCGTCGATCCTACCCCATTATAACCAACCGTTTAAATTTACCCTAGATTATTACAAACGCCCTACCCCATCCTCCCTATCCAACGAACATTTACATTCGTTCGTTCGTTCTTCTACTTGTACTTCTTTCGAAAACGTATATTTTCTATATTTGTTAAAACGATTTATAGATTGGTTTCAAATATTAAGGGTTAGTTCATATCTTGGTTTCCTTTTTTGTTTTTGTCCGAGATCATTTGGATTACAACACGGATGGATTTATTTATATATATAAAAGTGTTAAAGAAAACAATACGATCGATAATAAAATTCGGATTAGTTTGATAAAAAGCGAAAGAAAATGAAAAAAAGAAAAAGATTAATAAGTAGAGAAGCAGAAGAAGCAGAAGAAGAAGAAGATAAAAGATGACTAAAACTAGTTTCCGATGAATTGTTTCGTTACGTTTTATTTATCTTCATCTCCACATCGTTCTTCCTCTTCTTATCCTTTTCTACCTTTAAAGAATGGTATACCATTGCGAAGAAATAATTCAGGATAAGGGATGATCCAAGTCGGAAATGAGAAAGTATCGCGCTGGGTTTTACTCGAAAGGCCATCCGCGGAAACGTATATTTGGATCTGCTTCCATTATTAATACACAAGGAAAAAGAAAAGAGGGTGAGTGGGAGGGTAGGAGGAGGGTGTAGGTGGTGGTGGTGGATGAAAGATATCTCTCTCTCTCTCTCTGTTACTCTCTTTCTTTCTTTCGTTTTCTATTTGTCAGTGTTAGTTCCTTGGTTGGAAACGCACGTATCGTTTCTGACGAAATGTTTTGCTCTAGTTTTCCAAATAGTCTACACCGTCATCGAGGTAAGCTTCTTAAAGGCTTCCACTTCCATTGGCGTCGAATCGTCCTCGTCGTCGTCGTCGTCGTCGTCATCATCGTCGTCCTTCTTCTTCTTCTTCTTGTCCTTGTATTGCACTACTACTACTATACTTAACAACCAACCCCCGTTCAGTCCACACCACTATTTCCTTCCTTCCTTCCTTGTGTGCTTTTACCCCCGTTGAAAATTGTTACTTCCATCTAGGCTAGATTCTGCTTCCCTTTTAATCGTTACGACCGTATCCTTCCTTCCTTCTTTCCTTTCTCAAAGAATTCTCATCGTCCTGATGATAAAGGCACCACCCAGACATGAGTTTCTCGTTTAGAAAGAAAAAAAAAAACGAGAGGGAGAGAACACAAATACATACTTTATGTTTTTTTTTTTCCCACAAATTGTTTCTTATTCTTCTTATTCTTTTTCTTTTGATATAACGTAGGAGACAAATAAATTGAAAAATAATTATTTGATATAGAATTAAAAAATAAGATTAACGCACGTAATGTGGATGAATTTTTATTGTCGACGTCAGAAAAAGAAATCATTTCCTATGGAAACAAAAAGAAGAAGAAAAGATATACAATTTCAAAGAAGAAAAATGATGAAAGAACTAAACAAGAATAATCCAAAAAGAGACACTTATGAAACATTCGATAGAAAATAATGTTGGTAACAGTTTAGAGGATGACGGAGGGGGTGAAAAGAAAACAAAATAACGAGTTAGTCGTGTGTACGCGTAAACTTATGTGAATCATCCTGTAGAAAAAGGGGATGGTGGTGGTGGTGGATGATGATGCACAGTGGTTGTTTGAACGAAAGAGACGAAGTTGCATACCACCACCAACAAACGGCAGATTCCTGTCGATTAGAGTGGATTTTCGATTACCCCGATAGAAGATAAGAGAGCGCGAATGAAACCGAATGGAGTTTGGCCGAATTCGGGTGAATTCGCGGCAGAGGCTATTTGCGGTCGGTGGTGAACAACTCGCTCCTCGTTTCACGGTTAAATTGCTGTTTCGCGACTGGCAGCTCGTCAGCGATTCGACCTCCTCTAGGCCAACGAGAAAGAGAGAGAGAGAGAGAGAATGAGTAACTCTCGTTTCGTTATTATATTTTAACGAACCAAATACGATATAGTACTCGCAACCATGCTCGATCGAAAACTATCCTCTGCTGGTTGGTGTCCTCCACCATTTTCCCTCCTTCTTCTCCAATTTTATTTTTCCCCCTAGAGAGAGGGACGAATCAATCTGAACGGTCCCAACTTGTTAACTCTCTGTCTCTCTTTCTCTCTCGAAAAAAAATTCTGATTCTCCCTATCAGACGACAATTCTCTTTTGGTTTTTTTTTTTTTATCTTTTTCCCATTCTGATATAACAATCAAACAACGATGAAAAAGAAACTAAACGACAACAACAAGAACAACAAAATATGTCGACGTTCTTTAAAACTTCTTGTTTCGAAGTATATTTTGTCTATACCCTTTGAAAGCTCCAACCAATCTTTCTCGCGGAACATACGCGCGCACACACACACATACTCAACCCTCCTTCTTTTACTCTGTCTCGGTTTAACATACTGCGTCGGTAAAAAGTATTCATAAAAATTCTTCCGCGGCATCCGCAACGCGCGCGCGCCCCCCCAAACCCCAACCCCCTTCTCGTTTTTTCCTTCTTTCTTTACCGCAACGCCACTTTTCTACCCTTGTTACCCTTCTTACCGTACTAGTTGAAAAACGCGCCCCTACTTTTTCCTCTCCGGTTCTTTTTTTTCCTTTCCTTTCCTTTCCTTTCCTTTCCCTTCTTTTCCCTTCCCCCTCCAGCAACCCCTATTTTCCAACGCATCCTTGACGGCCATAAGTCAACTCCCGAAGCATCGAGCGAAAAAGAACGAAGAGGATATGGGCTTGCTCTTGGGCTTGGGGCTCGGGGAGGGGGAAATGGGGTACTAGGAGAATTTAATAACCATTGGGGGAGGAAGAGCTCTCGGGTGTAAGACATGGATGTAATCTTGGTGGGTAACTCATACGTTAAGAAGCCAAGGACACATTCCGGCGCCGCTAACAAACGCCAGGATCTTCCGTTCCCTTACCATACTAAACCCCCACTACCAACCCCCCTATAGCCATCGTGCACGTCCTTCCTCGTTCGTTCCGAAGTAGTTTGTAGGTGTTCCAGAGGTAATACGGGGTAAGAGGAATTCGCGACATAATTCTAATTTTATTGCCGAGCCACAGGATGCAGGCAGCCTCCAACCAACCTACCCCTCGTAGTCCTACCCCTCCTCACACCACCCTCCTCTTATTCCCTCTCGTTGGTGGTAGGATTCGCGTGCGAGTGCGCGCGTGCCTTTCTCCGGACCCTTCCACCCTTCCTTCCTTCCTTCCTTACCTCCCAAACCCCTTGTACAACCCCATGACTCTCGTAGAAGGCCTCGGCTTGAAAGCCAAATTTATGAGCAATTTTTCTTATTAATTTTCATAACTTCGAACGTATGAGTGGGCCCCAGCGCTTCAATGGAACGTTACAAGCGACTAAGCGGTTTACCTTTACGCCCAAAGAGTGGGGGAGGGGATAGTTTTTAATATAATATCGAGAGAGAGAGAGAGAGAAAGGGAGAGACACAGTCTTGAAAGTGGAGTCACGTCGAATAGAACGTTGAATAAAATTTGTGATCTCTTTTTCTAATTTTTTCTTTTCTTTTTTTCGAATATATTTTATATATCGGTCGAATAATATTTTTTTATTTATTTATTTATTCCGGGTAGGCGATCGTTTTTTCCTTTTTTCTTTTTTGGTTTCTTTCGATTGTTTTCTTTCTTTTATTTTGTTTGTTCTGGTTTTTATTATTTTTTTCTTTCATTTCTTTCGATGCAGCAATACTTTTTGGATAGAAAAATATCATATACTATTTGAAATTGCACGTGTTGCATTTTAGGTAGTTTCTTTTGGTCGTCCTCAAGTCAAAGTATTGCAGAACGTTGCACGGTGTCGACAAAGTCTGCGTCCTCTCATCCATCACGACACAACTAAGGTCTGGTTGTAAGCCATAGCCTACGGGCCAGATGCCAAGGGAAGAATCTTATACCGATATCAGAGTATAACGGGGTTATGATTTCTTTTCTATAACATGTCCAGTCTCTTACTCTCTAAGGAATATATATATATATATATATTAGTATTACCGAATAACACGTACATGTATCAAAAATTACAACTGGAAAACTAAAACACTGTATTTTTTTGTTTATTTTGTGATTTGATATTTTATACAATATCTAATTGTAAGATACATGTATCACAGTAAAATGTTATTTGATGTTTTTCTTCAAGCTTTATTCGTTAAAAACAAATCTTGTAATCTTTCTTAACTGTTGTTGTTAGCATAACGTGTAACTATACTCATTCTATTATAAACCTTCGCATGCTGGAATCCAAATTGTTTAGTCCTTTTACATTATTAAATTAATGTTGATATTGAAAAAATTTTTAAATAACAGTAAAAACAAAGGATGATGAATTGTTAAACATGAAAAAAATCCGATTATTTTTCCTGTTGTATCAACGCGTACGATATTCTCGATACTTTCATTTACGATATGTAATAAAATAGAGTTATTCCAATATCATTTATTAAGCAAATATTTAAAACAAACATAGGATAAACGATAAAATTGTTAAACGTTTCGAATAATTCCAATCTCCCTTACTAATATAATAAAACAAAACAAAAAATGGAAAAAAGGATATAAAAATAAAACACTTATTCCTAAAACGCGAAAAGTATTTGTGATCATATATATATATATATATATAAAAACAAAATAGATCTTAGAAATCATAGGAAGAAGTATAATTATTAATAAAATATAATATGTTTCTTACTTATCATAAATATCAAATCAAATGTGGGTAAAATACTTATTCTTTTTCGAATTTACAATACATACGATCATCCAACCAGTGCAGAATTTTTCTTCTTTTTTTCTTCTTCTTCTTCTTCTTACCCTTACTCTCACATTTTGTCTTTCTATTTTTCTTTTTTTATTTTTTTCTATCGTTCAATCTACCGTACCTTCTCTCTCTCTCTCTCTCTCTCTTTATCTCTCTTGGTAGCTGGACACTCGGCCGGAAACTTCATTTACATCGGCAGCATCTATAAAACGGATTAATTGCAGTTTGCCGTGCAACGAATGCTGGCAGGTACAGCCGACGGACGTTCGACAGATAGAATTTATCCGCGGTAGGTTTCCTCCTCCTCTTTCTCGTTCTCCACCTTCCCAGTTTCCCTCCTCCTCTTCCTCCTGTTCCCCCATAACCCCTCTTCCTTCTTTCTCATCCTCATCCTTCTTTTACATTTTCTATCTTTTTCGTTTTTCTCTCATTCTCTTTCTCTCGTCCGATAATCGAACAGCTCGCGTGTGCCACACATCTACACACACACACATATATATATATATATACATACGTACGTACACTCACTCCCCTCCTCCTCCTCCCCCTTAATCATACCACCATCCAGCTTTTTGATCAATTCGAGATAGAACAAAAAAATATCCGCCCAGAATTCTCTTCTTCGGTTTTTCTAACTAACAAAGTTTTTTTTGTTGGTCCTATATTCGGATGAAATTTAAATATCCATATCGAACATCATGTCATGTCCATGATCAAAGTCGCGTAATCTAATATCTCAATGGTCGTATTAAATGGTACTAGTTGAAATAGTTGGACGTTCATATATATATACATATATATATATTACTAGTAATGGCGAAAATAATTAAGCTTTTTCTTTTTTTTTTTTCTTTTTTGTTATTTCGATCGACGAACATTTTTTTCTATTCATCTTTAGGTTCGATTATTAAATTACTGATAAACAATTACAATGTTAAGGTTATTATGTGGTTACTTTTTTTCAGTCATCTTTTACCCTTTCCAACTCCTCAGTGATTTTTATTTTCTCTTCTGTTTACATACAGCATCGTTCGAAAGAAGAAGAAAAAAAGAAAAGAAAATATATCGAGTACGTTTTTAGAGAGAGAAATAAAACAAATAAAACGATCGTAGGTATGTTACGTACAATTTAAATTCTCCGGTTTTTTAGTTTTCTAACGAACAAACTTTTCGGACGAATTCAGTTCAGGGCAGGGTAGGGGGGGGGGAGGCTAAACGTTTTGTTACGTCAGAGATTTGTGGTCGTCGAAATACTTCTGGAAAAGCGTCATTTCCCTTTTCGTATTCGACGGTTTTAACTAAGGAGGGTGAGGGTGTGGGTGGCAAAAGGAATGAAAGGGTATAGAATGAGAGAAAAGTAAGAATGAGAGACGACGAGGATGAGGACGAAGGGAGGAGGCGGGGGAGTTGAAGGGATAAATAAGTCGGAGACTCGCTCGCAGGAGTCATTTAACAAATTAACAATTTTAATCCGGGATTAGAATTTCCGACATTAGCATAAGCGGCCGTCAGTGAAGCTGAAAACTGGAAAGTACCCGTGAAAGGCGAACCATAGCTAGCTAAGGGAAGAAGTAATTTCATGCGATTCCTTAGGGGAAAAGATACCTGCCACCGGTAGAAAATATAAGAAGGTTGAGATGAACGAACAAGGGGAACGGCGAACAACCAAATTAGCCGATTGCATAAATTAAAATGCTTTGATCTATCTGTCGTTTTAAACTACGATAAAAGAAGTATGTATATATTATATATACGTTTTGTACTTGTATTTTTTCCATTAGTTCATTTCCACGGAAAATCTTCTATATAACAAAAATATATTTTTTAATTTTTTATTTGTAATATATGTATATAAATGTGTAACTTTATTATTAAATTATTTGTTATATATTTGTTAGATCGTGTGAATATTTTGAATAAATTTGATCGTATATTCGATTTTTTAATAACACTTTTGGAATAATTTTAAATGAATGAAACTTATCTTATAATTGTCATTGTATATTAATGATAATATTAATTTGTGTGAATTTTAATATGAATGAGAGTAATAGACAAGTTAGAATTTTTATTAAAACCGGTCATAAAGGTAGGTTTCTTCTTTTACCAATTATCACATGTCGATAGTTATAGGTTTCTATTTTTTTGTATTCTTATTACTTACATACGGAATTACAAAATATATTTTTTCTGATGGTAAGTTACTATCATATCTCGGTCAGTGAAATAAAGGTAGAACACTACTATTACCGATATCGGCTTAGCTATGTTACTAGAAATTCAATATATTTTAAACTTTCTTACTTTCTAGTAACTTTTAATAGCAAATTGTGTACACAAAGTGAATGTGTAATTAAATTCTATATACTTTCAATAACAAACAACAATTAGAGATGCAGTTTCTATTCTTTTTATTTTAATTACCTGACCTAATGCTATCAAATGCTTCCGATTTGAAACAGGAACTCTTATAGGGGATTTTTTATAAACAGTACTAGATAATTTTTTAATTTAACACACTACCTCAAAAGATTGTTCCTCAGATATGTTTGGAAAATTTTACTCCTCTGTCGTAAATAAAAAAAAAAGAGAAATATTTAAAGTATTAATTCTTTGTAGAAGCTATTATCGAAATTATTAAAAAAAAAAAAAAGAGACAAAAAAATATGGGTCTTCTGTTCGATTTAATAAGATTTTCGGGCGAATGCTCTACCGTTTGAGCTACTCAGGAACTTGGTTTGATAAGATTTGATGAAAATCAGTTATCAATTATTATTAGTTTACCATCGTTCCGAGCCGGGATTTGAACCCGAAACCTTCCGCTTGCCGAACGAACACTCTACCACCAGAGCTACGAAGACCCATCTTAGGTGGTCAGTTTATATGAAAAGGTTTTTATGAAATGCTTACTGTATGCAGTTTTAACATTAATCTTACTATATCAATTAACGAAATAAATTTAACGAATCAAATATTTGAATAGATTTATATGCGTGTATAAGAGAATTAGCAAAATAAAGGATTCGATATCATTCTAATTTAACAGCTGAGCTTCGAATTTTGTAAATATTTATATATGATTGTATTTAACATAGTATGTTAAATTTTAATTTAATTTCATTAAGTATTTAAATTATAATTTATTATTAACATAAAGTATTTTTTATGTAGAATGACGCATACCGCATTCCTCTTCCGAAGGAGTCCGGGAATGAACGATAATTTTATCCTTGAGCCTTTCCAAAAGCGATTTTATCTTTTCGCAAGTTTGTTCAGCTTCAGTTCTTCGAGTTTTTTCTTCCTCCAACGTTATTCCTTTCTTTTTAATCTCATCTTCCAAAGCCTCGTTGCAAGAAATCATATTGGCCAATCGTAATTGCAATTCTTGCAAATTCAATTCCGTTTTATCATCCAACTCGTTGAAATTGTCCAAATTTTCTAAATTAACTTGTTCGATTAATTTACCATCTACGAAATCGTTAATCTCGTGATACGATTCTATTGTATTATCCGTAATTTTGTCAGCAATCAATAATCGACGCGACGTATTAATTCTGTTAGATTTTTTTTCGCGAAACTTTGGGTCCCTTTCGAATCTTCGATCGGATTTTTTGTTACGATCGTTTGCCTCGTCATGTTTTCGTCTCAATATTTTTACGATAGATCGTAAAATATCATTTGGTATATCGTTCTCTCTCAAATCAATCGTTGTTAATACATCGTTCATTCTAAGACACTCGAAAATAGTTTCAGCTCCTGTTTTAGTGATACCGCAATACCTCAATCCTAATATTTTCAAACAAAAATTATCCTTCAATGCGTGCATCAATCGTCGAATACCATTGTCGTTCAATTTATTATTTTTATTCAATAAAAGCGTGTGCAATCCGTGATTCTAAAATTATCATTTTTGTATCCATTATTATTTTTCAATTTGACAAAAAAGAAACAAACAAAATAAAATATAAAAAGGATACCTTTATTCCAGATTTGTCAATATTCAAATCCTTCCAAATGTTTCGTGAAGTATTTACATTTCTCAATTTCAAAAATAATGACAATGATCCGATACTTCGATTGGTCAAACAACAATTACATAAATCTAAACTCTTCAAATTTGGGTGATCTCTTAAAGAATTCAACAACATGTCGCAACCTAAATATTACATCAATTTTTATATTATTATATTATTTTATTTCTTTATAAAACAAAAATATATATATGTATATAAATTTCCAACCGGTATCACCGATGTTACATCTTGGCAAAGACAAATTATCTAACGAAATATTGTTAACGAAACCGTCGCACAATAAGCGCAGATATTTAGGTGAAAGCGGAATTCCATCTAAAACGAGAGATTTCAATGCCGTGGATTCTTTAATGCAGATCGTTATTGAATTCAGGAAACATCGTAGCAAGAAATTCGTGTAAAGTATTGGCTGTTGTTGTTGATCCTTTGCTCTGTAACGCCTTGTAATAATAAAAAGACAAAAATTGAATTTAAACGCAAACAAGTATGCATAAACTCGAGCACAATTTTTCAAACAAATTTTCAAACAAATTAAAATTAAAATATAATCATAGAGATTTATCTGAAAATGTTTGTACATATTTAAAGTGAAAAAATTAACCCCAAAGCTTGCTGATTGTTCACAAATTAAAGTACATACATTTAGATACAAGTGTGTATTAAATAAATTCGAAAAAAAATAAGAAACAATTTTCTTTTAAATTATATAAAGAAAATAGATGATATATTGATTTTACCATAAAGTTTCGAGTTTTTCTTGATTATTAATTTTCTCCCGTACTTTTCTACGTTTCGTTCGACTGTAAATGAAAATTTCCACGAGGTCTCGATTCCTAGCAATGGCACCTATTATCGGTGGCCAATCATTGAGTCCAACACGATCGGCGCAAAGTCGCAAATGTTTCTCACGGAGATAAGGTTCGATAGTTGGCAGATGCTTCAAGCAACGTTCGTGGCAAAGAACCTTATCGATGAGAGAACTCGTTTCAACGAAAAATCCGATAAAACAAAAGGTATAGAAAATAAAGGAAAAGTATGAAAAATTACGTTGAAATATATATCGTAATAATGTTTATTAAATTTATAATGTAAATTCGAACCTTGTAAACTTGCTCGAATCGTTCGTCCTCGTTCATTTCCTTATGGTCTTGCATTTTAATATAGATTCATAATTCGACATCTGATGACTTAATTAACTTTTCTAATTATATATAGAAATTGCCTACGGAATCGCGATTACGAAACGGAAAACCGAACGAATTGTGTCTGCGTGTGTGTACTTTTTAAGTTTTCATTGATTTATTAACGAGAACGTAACTTCTAGTAAATAATAATAATAATATCTATCTCGATAATGATCGATTACCGATGTGACACAGGAATTATTGTAATATAGGAGACTGAAGTGAGTAATTTTAAAATTGTTTATATACAGGGTATCCCACATAACACTAGTCACGATTTTTCAAATACTTGCGATATATAACCTGACAAAATAATACTTTAAACAAAAGTTGATGACTCTAAAATAAAATTAAAGTACACTGTTTTTACTACGCGTAGAATACTTTGTTAAATTATAAATCGATCTGCAAAGGTTTATAAAATGTCTGAGAATGCAATGCTGTAAATTGTGCATCTTTGCCATTTCTTTAAAAAGTTTCGGTTAATATTTTTTATATGGGACTTATATTATTTTTAAGAGTGATTAGATCAACGTAATAAAAAACATTAGTATAGATAATATAAAATGCACCGGTAAGAATGTTTACGAATCTTTAATAAACAAATAGATTAGCAAAAATAAAGTAAGAGAATAAAAGATACATTAACGCAAATGGGCGATAAGATCTGATAATTTACGTCACGGAAATACTAAAACGTACCCTAAATAAATAATCGTTTTATACGATAGCCGGCTTCTTAAGACGTTTTATTTGTCCTAAGCAAATTGTATGCCAATTCTCATTCGTTACTCTCTTATTAAAAAAACAAAGTTGTTTTCTTGAGAATCATCCTTCGCCTATTTATCGTTTAGTTTGCAAGGATATTGCAACATGATTCGATCTATTAGGTATTGTAATCGACGATTATATTTCTCGGAAATCGAATCGTTCATAGATTAAACAACAAAAAATAAGAACAATACTTTAACATTTCTAAATTATATTTCTATACATCTTGTAAAATAAATTTCAACGAAACAAAGAAAGAAACACACGTACACGTAAATGCAAAGATGCGTTTAACGTGTTACTCAACATTATTATATTAAATCAAAAATTTCCCAATGACTGCACGTTATTAATTCTTTTATGTTTCATCAATCGTTTACTTTTCTTTCTTTCGGAATATCAGTCGATTTCTGATCTTATCAATTTTACGAAAAGTACATCGTCATATTAAACGAACGTAATAGATCGTCGAATGCGTATCTTGCAATCTCTTTCTCTCTCTCTCTCTCTCTCTCTCTCTCTCTCTTGCGTGTTAATCTTTTTTCTCGAACAAAGGTGTCCTCGAGAGATGGCAAAGTTAAATCAGTGCAGTTGAAGGCCACCATGCCGTCTACGCGAGTGTGGGGTACCTACCTTTATTAAAACTTAAAGCACAACTCAGCGTTACGCGATGCGTAATAATGCTTTTATGCTACTAGCGATACTATAAACGTCTACTCTAAACGATGACTAGTGGGTGTTGTCTTTCTCATCGTCTTCGTTATTGTCGTCAGTATGCCACCGTCACGATCCTGTTCAGACGTTTTTTAGACTCTTAACCAAAGAAGATATAATATCGTGTATTTACAATTGAATATTTTTCACAATTCTTTTCATCTAAAATTCATCTTTCTTCTCGAAACATATCCAACAAAATTATATTTACAACAAAAAAAATACACATTCGGATTTAAATTGAAACAATTTTGTATTTAATTTAATTTAAATCCAATATATGAAATATATATATATATAATAATCTCGAAGTTCCCAACGCGTCATTGTTTAAATTTATTACGATATGTTGTCTTATTTTAAACGTAATTGCGATCTGATTTATCGTCATCGTAAGAATAGTAGTAGTAAACTAGTAAGATTAATTTCACGATGACGTTTATTCCTAGTATTGATCGATAGTATTGGGAGTGTTGTGTTGTTATTAAATGTTAACAACGTTCCTTATTCTTGAAAACAATACTACAACGAGAGAAAAACGATTAGGAAAAGGAAAAAAATCATTGCAATATGATCATGTGTGCGGGATATTGATAAGTGATACGACTAGTAAATCGCGCGTTTTATTGTGCTACGAAAGTGTGAGTTATTATTTTCTATTTTTTTAACGAAGATTAGACAATTTATTGGCGAGTGGTTTTAAGCATTTACGAATTATTTGTTTCTTTATTTTTTTCATTACCTTCTTTCCTGTCTTTCTTCCTTTTTTTGTTTTTTATAATTACTACAATTCCTCGCGTTGAAATTGATTTTTCTGCATAGATCAGAATTTATACGGATTCTTTTCTTTCTGTTTTTTTCTGTTTTTTTTTTTGTTTTATTCTTACCACATATTTGCGAATGGATCGTTGTTCAAACGCTGATAAGACTGCATACGTTTCGTCTCGATAAGACACGTTCGAGTTTATATTCACTATAGTTGCTTATTGAAGTTCTATATTCGTTTGAGAATATAGAATGGCTAATAATCTTTGAAATTTTCATTAGTCCTTATTCTTTTTTTTTTCTTTCTTTTTTATTTAATCATTATCCAAATAAAACTTTTACGTTTAATTTTTTACTATTACTTTTTATTTATCGTCTATCAAATATTCTAACGATTAGAGATAATTAAAAAATATATTCATTTTAATTTATTCCGACATTGCAAACAATTGTTTATGAAAAACTAATCAATCGATCGTTATATTATTATTAAACATAATTAAAAATAAATTATTTTTATTCGACAACTTCTTCGTCCCGTTCCCATTTCCCTTCCCCCTTCCATCGATTTATTTTTTCGTCATTTCTTTGTCAATTCTTAACCCTTACCACCATCCCTTTACTCTCCCCCCCCCATTTCGATCTTGAAAAATCATTCGATATTAATCGAAGGAAATAAAAATCGATCGACATAAGAAAAAAAAAAAATAAGAAGACGCAAAAAGATAGCCAAACTGGCGGAGAACTTGCCACCACGGAAATGGGATGCAAGTCCAGTGCACTCAAGTGCATGGGCCTTAAAAGGAATCCGGAATCGCATAATCGGGCCAAGTTGGACGCGAAATCCTCAACGATCGATACAGGTTGGTGTTTTCGATTTTTATCTCGAACAGATTTAAAAAAAAAAAAGAAGAAGAAACGAAATATAAAAAATGAAAATGAATGAAAAGACCGAAAAAAAGAAATATTTAAACCACCATCACCGTGATAATCAAATTATTTCATTTCCCTTTTACGTCAAATTTCTAATTAACAATTTAAAGATAATTTTTGATATTTTTACATGATAATTCTTTAACATTAGTTACCTAATAAACGAACTAACGTTACTTCTTTTTCTCGTTAATTAATTGATCTCTTTTTTTCCGTAAGATTTTTTTCTTTCTTTTTTTTCTTTTTGTAACAAAACTACTTTCAAATAACCTTGATACCAATTTGATCTCTGCCCGTTTCACCTGCTTATTCGTAGAAAATTAGGCCATGTCATTATCGTGAAAGTTATTGTGTTAAATGTGTATCGTGAAAACTTATGTTTAAAATGAACGATTTTTCTCTGACCAATTTTTTGTTTGTCCACCTTCATTTTTTTTTTCATCTTGTCTTATTTCTTTTTTTCTTTTGTGTATAATAATACAGTCTTCGTCACATTACTGTCGTATAATATTCGATTACGGCAATAGCAATGTTGCAACATTGATCGAAAAATTAACATAAATTATTCCGAACAATTTGTCTTCACGATCTCACAATTTATTTTCTCTTTTCTTTTACTTTCCCTTATGTCGATTCGTGATCCACCATTGTGGTAATTTATAGTTATAACAAAAAAATGAATTAAATTAGTATAAATCTTTAAAAAAAAAAAAAGCAATTATGAAGAATAAATAAATAAGCAAAGAAATACAAAAAGTTAAAGAATACTGTGATTATAGATCCACGTGCGAGGTGATTGTTTTGTTGTTTTCTTTTTCCTTCTTCTTTTTTTTTTCTTCTTTGAACGAAATGAAAGGGGAACTTTAGGTAACAGTAATTCTCCTTGACCTAGTCTACCAATGACCATAGAATATATAACTCGAATTCCACGAGTAACGAACATTCTCTTAAATAAATCTTACAACATAACACAAATTTCATTGTCACTTGGATATTTTTTCTTTTTCTGCAATAAAAAAATCACGAACAACGTAAATTTCCTGTAAGATTCCCACCACCCCTTACCCAGCCATCCACCTCATCTGTTTTCGATAGATCGATCTATCAAAATCGTACGAAATAAATAAAAATCGATTTTGTTTCGTTGGTGAGCTAATTAAAAGATCGAAACTCGAGATTACAAAATTCTTAAAGATAACAAATTCTTTTAACACTTGCACTCTACGATAAAGATAGTGATCATGAAGTTTTAGTCCACTCAAATGTCGAATTAATATTTGAATGGGATGGTCGGGGGTCGGGGGAGGGGGATGAGGTTCACTAAACTCAGGAAAGGCTGATATTTAAAATAAAAGGCACGTGCATTGAACGTTGAACTTTCTTTCTCCATCGTGGTTATGGGAGATGATATATATCAATCTTCTTAAAAAGAAACACATTCTAAACGTTTTGATCTTAATATAGTAACAGAATGAAAAGTGCCGAAACTCGTTGGTGAGTTTGCCTTTGAACTTATTCCGTGCCACATTTTCTAATGATACTTACTTTCGAACTGGGTCCTTGGGATATAAAACTCTCGTTTCGTATACACACGTACACACACATGCACAAAAAAGTGGGTGGGGATTCGTTATCGTCATGATTTTTGCGAAAAAACAAGTAAAAAGATTCAAAGAAAAAAGAACTCACGCGAGGATGTTCTTTGCAGATGCGCAAGAATTTCCGAGAGAACAGGACAGCGGCCATTTTACGTTGGATTTAAAGGACTTTTTTTGCCCAGAGGACCCTTACGAGGAATTACGTTAGTTGTTTTATCTTTTTTTTTTTCTTTTTCTATTTTAAGCAGGGAAATGTTTTATTTCATTTCTTACACCGAGAGTTATAAGTCTTGAATTAATTGAAATTACGTTTTAATATTCGAGAGGCACATGCTATTTTCTATATAATAAAAAAACAAAATAATTTATAAACGCAATAAATGTTGAAAAGGTTCTGCATCAACGAGGATTCAATTGAATTTAATTTTCAAATGATTCCAATCGCGTGTTCAATTAATAATCGAACAAACGGAAATTAAGTCGAGGCTTGCAAATTTTTGAATAATTTAAATAACTTATTGAAATTTTCAATGAATACATTTTGACGATTCAAAAGAAAGAAAATGATCAAAAGAACGAAGATAAAACGATCAAAACTTCTCGTTATCCATCCATGAGTTTAAATACTCGCCACGTGTTTTACCGTAAAAAAAGAAAGAAAGATACATTATTAATACCGTTTACTATAATAAAAAAAAAAAAAGAAGAAAGAGTTTGTGGTATTCGAAAATGATCGGTGTAAAACGAAAGAGAAAGATGATAAAATAAAAGCGATAGTATAGTATAATGGACACGAGGGATTGAACGAGAGTGGTCACGCGTCACTCAAATTCAAGTGCACGTAGGTATAATACTACTACGTGTTGTAGTAAAGTGTACAATATACTTTTAGAGTAGATCAGTGATCTTCAAATTTATATACGATAGTTTAGAATTGAAATCAAAAACATTTATCTTCAATGATTATTACAAATTAATATCTTTAAAAATAAAATCGTGTTTGTTAGGATGAATCAAAAGTTCGTAAATTTATAGTGCGATACAAAGCCCATATAATTGTTCGTTTATTTTGTAAAATTTATTTTGAAAATATTAATTGAAAAAAATGTACGCGCGAACTTTTGGTTCAACATAATAATATTACGGTAGAAAACGTATCGACAAAACCGGGCCGATGTTTTACGAAATAATTTGGTATTAACGTAAAAATAAAAAGGGTTTTTCGTAAATCGTAAAAAGTTTGTTGACGATCACTGTTGTGATCCTATAGGATCGTATCGAGGTTTCTCCGACGACACTATCGCACATTATTTTTCGGGCCAGTCACTCTCTCGCCTATAGAATTTGAACTCGAAACGTTTCGGTTCTCTTAACCAGTCTCTCTCTTCCTCTGTTATTCAGTCAGTCTCCTCACACAGTCGTTGTCTTTGTGCCGTTAACAAAGTATCTCGGTTCAACATGCGTTCCGTTTATCGTTCATCATACAACATTTCTTTACAAATATTACATGGAATCACTATAACACGTATTTTATTTCAAATATATTATTAATAATTTCTAATTTCGCGCGCGTATCTTTTCACAAGTGTGGTGCACCACGATTAATTTGGATAACATTTATATTCTGTTATTTATTTTTTGATTTTAGCAAATTTTTATTAAACAACAATACGTATTATTGATCAATTGAAAATTTCAATCGTTTTACTAAATTTTATATATTCGACATTGTATATATTGATATTAACAAATTGTTTTTTGTGATGTGCAATCGATTACAAATCAAACACAATTGACACGATTTTTATAGGTTTTCGATTATATGTATATAATCTTCAAATAATAGTAGTTCGTGTAATAAGTATTTTATCTAATTACATGATCGTCAGTTGCTATCGACATACAAAAAAATATCCAAAAATTGGTATTACGAGTTAACGTATACGTTTACATTTAATCTTGAAACAGTAGCGCAACACGGTAACATTTATTCTATTCAATTTAATCTCTTAACCTTTTCTATACTTCGATAAAAATATTACCCTTATCTCAAATGCCAACAGGCATATTGAACAAAATAATTGACACCATTTATTACATTTTCAGTTCTATTTTAATATTTATCAATCGTTTGACACGGTCAAAATCATTTTCTCAATTACATTTTAATCGTTGGTCTAAAAAATCATTCAATTTATATATGCGTTATGTTCTCTATTCTTATTGTTAGTTTCAATGTTTAATTTTATAACAATATCCTATAGCAATAATTATTATTAATACTAGATAAAAAGACATGTCATCGTAAAAATGTTCACTGACCGTTCGTTCTAAATTATTCGTCTTTGTTGTTGTTGAAGTATCACAGTAAATGTACAATAATTATTTTGATCAAATTCAATTTCCAATTTTTCAAATAACCGATACAGTTATCAATCTTTCTCGTTAGGTATCACCAAACTAACTAACGACAAAAAAATTACACAAACAGTTTTTTCAACATGACCAATGATAAATAATCTGATTTTCTTTCTCACGTGAACAAAAGACGATTAAAACAAAAAAAAAGGGAGGGTATAATCGAATGTATCGCGAGAAGATAATCAGTAGCTTTATAAAATTCCTCATCGGCATATCGAGGAACAAGACCACATATCTGTGGGATCAAAGATTATTCGTATCGTTTCGTAAAATATCTATCAGTATATCATAGCGAAAAAAAAAAGAAAAAAGAAAAAAAAAAAAGAAAAGAAACATCCTTTTCTTTTCTCTAATTTTTTTTCCTATATTTTTTCTTTTTTTATCTCGTTGTAAATAAACGGAAATTACAAATAATTATTGTACGCGAATATTGTCCGATATAGATTACATTTTTACATTTGATTATTTTTTTTATTATTAACTTTCTCCTTGTTTTGTTTTTTTTTTTGTTTCGTTTTCGACCGAAATTACTTCATCGAAGTGAGTGAGTAAATTTAATGTGAAAAGAAAAAAAAGGAAAGGAAAAAAAATCGGATCGATATACATATACATATATGTGTGACATGCTATCGATTTATTTCGAATTAAAAAAACCTCGGGAATATCGATCTACGATTAGGCTATCTACGATTAGACGACGACCCTAGTTTGCGTGTGAGATCATTCATATGGACGCGCCTTTGGACTCGTTTTATTTCTCCGACGAGCATAATAACTTGGACGATAAATTATTCACCGATGACGATGGTATGTGGTCTGTGTATGTGTATTCGTCTAATTTCCAAATATATATATATATTATAATTATTATAATTATAATTTTATTATACTTTAAATATATATATAAATNTATAATTAAAGTATTATATAAAGTATATATAATTTCTAAATATATATATATATTAAGTTGCTGAAGAAGTCCCAATAAAGGGATGAAACGTTCAACTTAGTTAAATTAAGTTCTACTTCTTTTTATGTCCAAGTTCCCTGTGATTCCGTATTAAGAATTATAATTTTGGACGAGAGAAATAACTAATTAAAAATATAAATTTTGTTTAAATAAAATTCTTATTTATCTACGATTTAAAATATATTTATCATACTTCTAAAGTATATTCTTTTTCTTTTTTTTCTTTTTCTCAATCAATAAAATACATTTATTTATTTCAAATCACTTTCTATTCATTTAAAATTTCATCGTTATGAAATCATCGAAAAAAAGATAAAGTATGTAAAAGCTTTTGATAAATCGTAATGCAAGAAGGAAAGATATAAAAATAGTTTTTTTTTTTAGAATAGATATTAATGAAATAACATATTATAATTAATATTAATAAAAAGTATCCTTATACATTAGTATCATTTATTGTTGACGATTGAATAGGATCAAAAAGTTTCTTCGAATGATTTTATTGGCCTCGTAGATCACGTATTAGTTACGACCAATTAAGCCGTTCCACTTTCGCTCAATTATCTTTAAACACGGATCTATTCGTATAGGAATAAACTTTGAGTGAGTGAAAGAAGCTGCAACCTCGTTTAACCTCCTTCTTCTTCTTCTTCTTCTTCTTCTTCATCTATTTTTTCTTTTTCCTTTTCTTATTTTTTTATAGCTCCTCGACGTATCAAACGTACGACACACACACGTATCTCGTAAAAGGTCGATTTCTGTCTGTCTTCTGCTATGTGTGTGTGTGTGTTTATTTTTGTTCTCTTCTCTCTCTTTTTATTCTCGTATAAACTAATTTATAAAAAGATTATCTTGGTTAATCGATTAATTTACTTAAACATCAATGTATAAACAATTAATTAATCAACGTGCTCGTATAATGAATTTTAATTAATTGTAAGAACGAGGAAATTGAAAATGTGTCAAACATATGTCAACGTGTTTTTTTTTTTATTATGTGTTTACAAGAAGTATGAAAGATTAATGTTTGATTAATTTAAAAAAAAAAAAAAAGACATGTAAACGATTAAAAAGAATATTGTATCTATATAATTAGAAATGTAATTAATTGGTTGTTGTAGTAAGAGTCTCAATTTTTTTTCTTTTTTCAATGATATACAGATAAAATAGAAAGTATATAATATTACACAAATAAAAGTAACGAGTTAAATATTTATTTATATTTAATCAAGATCGATTCGTGTTAAGATATAAATTAATATTATTGAAAAATATATATATATATATATCGTGTTTATTAATAAATAAAACTTTTATTTACGATTTTAGAACGCACAGATATGTACGATATCGTGGCGGAGAAGGAAACGTTAGAAGAAATTCGTCGTTCCTTGGAAGAGGATGCGGATTATCCAGTGATAGTGAGTTATTTATTATTTTTTTCTTTTTGTTTCTTTTAATTATGTTATTTTATCAGTGCTCGAAGTGACGTATCAATACGAATGACGTTTCAATAATACTCAGACATTTACACACACGTACACGAGTACATTATGATAAAAGATAAGAACATAAAATGTTTTGCTTTATGACGTTTCTGTTTTAATTTTCTTTTCTTTTTTTTTTTTTCTTTTCTTTTCCTTTTTATCGATTAGATTGGAAATAGACAATTTATTGTCTTTGAATTATTTGCAATTCTTAATCAACGGATCATAAATATTCACATCATATAACGAGTGCATATAACCAATGAGAATTTTTAATTGAACTAATAATCGATAAACAATCTTCGATAACCAATCTAGAACATTGACAATAAGATTGCTTAAGGACAAAAAATAATATATATACATATTTTTTCTCATAAAATTAATAAAAAAGAAAACAATTGTGTTATCGTTAAAATGGATGGAACATTATTTTGTTTATTCTCATTCTTTTTCTTCATTTTATTTTTCTTATTTTTTAACAAGAACATTTTTTATTTACAAGATTAAAAATGTTATCGATTTATACGTAAAATGTACTATTATCAAGAACTATTTCATTGGAGGAACTTGCTTATCGATGATATTATCTCGACTTCTGTTTTTAACAATATCGTTAAGACAATCTCGTTATCCGATTCACGATGATCAGTATCATAACGATTGTCCCATAGAAACATTTTCTGCATTAGTTTTTAATCCTTTTTTAAATAATGTTCCACCACACGCGTTTTCATTATCTTTGGAATAAGTTTCAATAGAATTGTGTGTACACGTTTATATGCATGTTAGTGTTTCTGTGTTTGTGTATATTATTTATTTATTTTACTGATCGTGAAAAAAGATGAATGATCCAAGACGGTCTACTCAACCGATTTTATACATTTGTGGTTCGACTGAGAATCAGAATATTAATAATAATAATAATTCTCATCCGTGGTACTCAAGTATCATTGATACATTATGTGGTAGCATGAGTTCAAAATGGTCGGTGCATAAGACCAATAAACAAATGCACGATTTGCCAAGTTTATCCAAAAACCGTACTTTACCAATTACGGTACGTTTTCAAATGAAAATTATTATTAATCACAAATATATATATATATATATTTTTACTGACTTAATATTTATCTCGTGGTATATTAATAATATGAAGAAAAATAAAGAAATAAATAAATTATAAATGATAAAAATATAATATATAAATAAATTAATATAGAAATTATATTTTGATATCGTAGTTGGCATTGTTTTTAAATTATTCGCTCAACTTCACGTTTAATAATTTATTTTTCATGTAACCTAAATCAATTAAAAGATAAAACATATAAGTATGAAGGATTTGAATGGTAATTTAGAAAAGAAAAATGGTTTCGTGTCTAGTCCACGATCAAGAAGACGAGCGGAAATTTACAAACAACTTCGATTGCAATATCTTGATAACGAATTCGTAGGAGTACGTAAATTATTTCCCTGACGATGCACCGAAATCGTAATAAGTATGTTTCTAAATCGTTAACTGTTATCGATTGGAAAATTTAGGATTGTGTGTTTATTCTTACGACTTATCTAACGTTTTATTATTTTCTATTTTGATTTCTATATATTTATTATATATATTTTCGTTAGAATAATTTTTGGTTTCTTTATTTTCATTTAAGTTTTATCTATAAATTTATTTCGTAGAAGGGACCGCAAGATATCAACTCTCATCTTTTAACTTCGAGTGCACCTGGGCTTATAAAAGTAAGTCAACATTATTATATTATTATTAAACAAAATGGATAAACGAAATGAATTAAATTATATTATATCATATTTGGGGCACACGTGAACAGGTTTGATTTAATCAAAAATTCATTATTACGTTGACGTTTCTTTTTCTTCTTTTCTGTAGATATTATTAGTTTTTAGTAAAGATGATCAACAAATGGAAATACTTGCTAATATTTCGGGTCGTTTGGGTTGGAGCGTGTCGGTGGCTAAAGATACGGAAAAAGCCGTAGAAATTTTTCAAACACGTGGTCACGAATTAGTGATAATCGATCACAGAGGACAACGTGCTGTCGAGGGTGATGCGATTTGTAGGTACGTCGAATGCAATAATAATTATAAATCTTTTTCACAAACAAAATAAATATATATATATAGAATTTATTTATACGATTTACCTCTTTTTCTAATTATCTTTCATCATTTCTTTATTTCACACAGAGCAATCAAATCTAGTCCGGTTTATCACAGTTCCGTCATCGTTGCACTCGTTAAAAAATCGTGAGTAAAAATCACGAATTGTGTTTTTCTGTAATCAAAATAAAATTTAAATTAATATAATCTTTATTTTGTTTAGATATTTAATGAACAGTGAAAAAGACGAAATTGTGACCTTGGATTTATTAGAGAAAGGATTTTCAAGAGTAAGTTTTTATTCTTGGAAACAAAATGAGCGTTGATTTTATGTATGATTTTATTTAAACGAAAAAAAAAAAGAAATAATTAAAAATAAGTGAAGGATTTTTTGATGGTGATCATTTTTTAGACACTTATGGAGTGTTCGAACGAGGGTATATTGATAAACGAATTAGTAGGAATTTATACCAGTTCAGTATTACCGAAAACCCAATTAGCGTCGGCTCACGCATTGTATTTGGCACTTGACAGGTGTCACGATATGGTTCACATAACAAACGAAAGAAACATCGTACAGGTATTAATTATTTTTATTTAAACGAAAAAATTAGTATACTTTTTTCGTAAAATCATTTTTCGTCTATGATTTCGTCTTATTTTTATTGACAGTTTGTTAACAAAGTGAGCGAAAAATTATTAGGATATAAAACGGAAGAATTGACAGGAAGAAATCTCGGTGAAATAGTCCATTACGAAAACTTTACTTTGATGGAACAACAATTAAGCAAGGGCAGAGAATTTGAAGGGAACATGAATTGCAAGAGGAAAAATAATCAAATGATTACTATCAATTGCAGGATAATACCATTTTGTATTACACCAAAGTAATTCGATATATTTCGTTCATATCTTGCATTATTTTATTATTTATAAAACAAAATTTTGGCAATATAATGCACGTACAAATTGTGCTATTTGATTATCTTTTATAAATATATATAATAATTTTTTTTAGGAAGGCGACTCATTTTATATACATTTACGATACGTTATATTTATTGGAAAATTCAGGACCCCTAAGTCCGATAAACAATTCATCATCAATGCAAAGAATGAGTTTACTTTCCGGTAGGAAATCATCCGACGTTAAATCTGCCTTAAGCGATGGTAACTCGAACCTTTATAATATTTCAATTTATCATCAGAAATATATATATCTTTTTATTTTTATAAAACATTTTTAATATTCGTTTATATAAGGGCATAGACGATCGAGTTTGCAAAAACTTCACAGTTTACAATTGGAAGCACCAATTACGAAAGTAATCACGTTGCTTTCCTATGCCATTTCGGAATCAACGAATCCTGAAACAGTTGCACAAATCGATAAGGTAAAAATCAAATAATTTTTATTAACAGTACCGATAAGATTGAATTTAAAATATGAGAAAATATCATTGACACAATGATGCGTTCCTGAGTTTTTAATCAATCATTTTTCGTATTAGGCAATAGAAATATTAAAAACAACTGAATTATATGTTCCACATTTTCGAGATGATAAAGTTTACACCGATCCGGTTGCAACCGATCTTGTTGGTGCATTACTTTCGGTAATTTTTCATTTATTTGTTTTTTTTTGGTCTTATTATATATTGTTTCTCTTGTTCCTTTTTAATATTTAATATAATTATAATTGTTCTCAGTCTTCTCGTAATCCTTGGGATTCGAGAAGATCATCAGCTGATTCTGCCAGATTATCAGCAGTCAGAGGTATAAGCATAATATCTGCAAGGACCCCATTAAAGGCTTATAGGGGACCTCAAGAAATTATGGAATTATTAGAAAACAGTCTCGAATGGAACTTTGATATATTTAAACTCGAGGTTTTGACGGAAAAACGGTAACAAAATTTGTTACATTATTTGTTTTATCATGCAATCGTAAATAAGAAACATATCGTAATATAATAATATTAACACGAGAGTAATAAAATAATAATAAATCAAATATAATTCACAGAAAGATAATAAATTTTTGATCGATACGTTTTAAGAATATAAAACACATTTATTTTCATTTTCGATCGTAAAATATATATTGAAACGTTATTTATTAGGATTTAAATGAAACACATTCGATACATTTCGTTGAGATATAATTTAAGAGAAACAAAAAAAAAAATCTAAATTTATGTTTTCACAGGCCATTACTATATCTCGGTAGAACCATAATGAACATGTTCGATGTACCAAGCAGATTGGGTTGCGATGAAAATATCATACAAAACTGGTTGAGTATAATCGAGGCTAATTATAGATCGGATAACAGTTACCATAATTCAACTCATGCGGCAGACGTAATGCAAGCTACTGCAAGATTTATGCAGTCGGAAAGATTGAAACAAATTTTGGAACCGTTGGATGAGGTTGCTGCTTTGATAGCTGCTGCAGCCCATGACATCGATCATCCTGGTAGATCAAGGTAGATTATAGTCTTTAAATTAGTTTTTACGATTTCAAAATACTTTTTCTTTTTTCTCCTAAACATCAAAGTGTTCCGAAGCTTGATAATAAATAAAAGAAATGTTTTTTATACGTCAGTATACATAAAAGTCAGATTGTTTGAATAAAAATCATTTCTTAACGATAATTAGATTATTTGTGTAATGAAACAATTATAATCTTACATTGTTTTCTCGTCCAATATTTCAATGTTATTAATTATTGTATTATTTACAAATTCTACAGCCAATTTTTATCCAACTCTAACAACAAATTGGCAATACTTTACAATGATCTGTCAGTCCTCGAATCGCATCATGCAGCGTTGACATTTAAAATATCATTAGCAGATGACAAAGTTAATATTTTTAAGGTAAATTATTGTTTCCTATAAAAAATAAAAACAGTTTTACAATATAATTATTAACAAATAAATGTGAATTATAAGTGCTAATTATTTTATTATTCGTTTTTGTTTCAAAATATTATTTGTATTTCAGAATTTAGATCGTGATACGTACAAGAAATTAAGAACAGACATAATCGATATGATATTGGCAACAGAAATGACGAAACATTTCGAACATTTGGCAAAATTTATGAACGTTTGTAGTTTAAGGGTTGAAGAAGATCAACCAATGAAGGTAAAACAATGAATATTTTATCGAATTAATTCAGTATTATTAAAATATCCAATTTTTGTGTTCAGTATTCTTCTGATAGAGTTGACAATGCAATACTTTTACAACCGGATAATGTAATACTCGTAAGAAGAATGATGATCAAATGTGCCGACGTGTCAAATCCTACCAGACCATTACGAGCTTGCGTAGAATGGGCTAGAAGAATAGCTGAAGAATATTTCAGTCAAGTATGAATATAAATTCGAAACAATTTTATAATTTAATTTTCATCTAATCATCGGCTAAAATAAATTAAATTTTCTTACACGTTAAATCAACTTGCACGAATCATATTAATATTATTTATTGATATGTATTTGTTTATTGATCAATTAATCAAATTTATTTCTGATACTTACCGTATTCAAAATGAAAATCCCAATATTATTTGTACTTTATTTTCCAGACTGATGAGGAGAAACAATTAAAAATTCCAATAGTAATGCCAATGTTCGACAGGATGATATGTTCTATACCAAAATCACAAATTGGTTTCATTGATTTCATCATAAACGACATGATCGAAGCTTGGGACGGTTAGTACATTATAATTTGTTATTTTGTTTGTTTTACATCTGACTAAAACAAATAATAATAATGATATATTGATTATTCGTCGTAGCATTCATTGACATGCCAGAAATACTTGGTTACACGCAACACAATTACGACAAATGGAAAGAATTTAACGTAAGTTGTTAATCTACCGATTATAAACAATGTTTCATACAAAATTTATTACAAATTTATATGAACTTTATTAAAATATTAAAGTTTCTAATTTAATTCACAATTATTAAATACAATTGATTTTTTGATTATTTTTCTTTTTTTTGGAAACAGGATCAAGGTGTAACAACGTTGCAGGATATCGAAAAGATTCAAATGCAATCGGAATACAGCATACCAAGGTTACCTGATGAACGACGATGAAACGATTAACGTTATTTTATAATAAGTTTCTGAATTTTCCGTCCCCGCTCAATTTCTTACTGAAAAACGAGAAACGCTAATGAAAATGCGTTCAAAAGACTCCGACAAATGTGTGTGCGTGTATGCGTGTATGTGTGTGTTTCTGTGTTTAACAATTCAGTACGTTTTATCGCATATTTATATGTCATAGATTTACTTTACAAAGTTTGTATGTTTAAGCGAATATACGTCGTTATATATATATAAGATTAGCCAAAAAGAAAAAAAAAGAAAACGAAAAAAAAAAGAAACAAATAATAATATATATGACAAGAAGCAGTTTAGCTTGATCGAGACATAAAAAATAATCACAAGAACAAAGAATTCTTTTTTCGAAACGTTTCGCGTTCGCATTACAAACGACAACTGAACTTCGACGAGATGGTAAAAAAAAAAAAAAATCCAACCCTTTTGAATTATTAATAGCAACAAAAACAGTATAACGATATGCAAGTCTCAACGATTGCTTTAACAACGAACAATTTTCGAAAGTTATTTCGCGAGCACTGGAATCGCGTGTCATAAAAAAAAACAACCGGCCAGCCGTCCGGCCGATTTTCTTACCCCCTTTCTTACACTTAACAAAAGAATTCTGATGTCCATAAATTACTTTGAATTATTATTGATCGTTGAAATAAGTGTGTAATCTTTGTATGAAATCATAAAAACATATGTGGTACGAGTACCGAAATAAGTAAGCCCCACAAGGAAAAAAGAATAAAACAGTTTCTTTCGATATATCCGATAGAAAAAAAAAAACAAAAGAAAAAACATGACGCAAGAGTTAGGGTTTCGTAATAACGGATACAAATCGGACGTTGATTACGTGGTGAAGGTTGCACGAACCCTTTTAACACCGATAGGTATCTGGCCGTTGTATCGTGGCGACAGTTTATCCGACAAAATCAAAATGTATATTCAAATAAGTTTGATATTTGGTCTGATGTGTTGTCTATTGATACCCCATTTGATTTACACGTACTTCGATGCTGAAAAATTAATAAAAGAGATGAAAGTTATAGCCGCCCAGGTGTTCAGTACGCTTGCAATTGTTAAATTTTGGACGGTGATAATTAATAGAAAAGAAATTGGTTATTGTTTGTTGGAAATGGAACGACAATACAAGGAAGTTGAATGTCAGGATGATTTAATGGTTATGGTTAAGAGTGCTAAAATTGGTAGACTCTTTACAATAGCTTATTTAAGTTTATCCTATGGTGGGGCTTTACCCTATCACATTATTTTACCCTTGGTTGCTGAACCAATTGTCAAGGATGATAATACTACAATGTTACCCTTACCCTATCTCAGTGATTATATTTTCTTCGTCGTCGAAACTTCACCGATATTTGAGATATTCTTCGTCGGTCAGATATTCGTAAGCAGTATTATATTGTCAACCAATTGCGGTGTTTACAGTTTAATCGCCAGCTGCGTTATGCACTCATGTTGTCTATTCGAAGTTGTACGCAGACAAATTGATACAATATTTCAATACGATAATGAAGATAATCTTCGTAAGAGGATTTATGTTATCGTTGACAATCATCTTCAAGCTATCAGGTTGGTTAATTTTGAAATGATTTATTTGACAGATTTTTTTTGGGGAATTAAACCAATTTTTCTGAATAATTTCAGGTACGCCGAAAAAATTGAACAGGCATTGAATATTGTATTTCTTTGCGAAATGGTTGGGTGTACTATTATTATCTGTTTCTTAGAATTTGGTGTACTCGTGGTATGTATTAAATTATATTAAACATACATTTTTCTCTTTTGTGTATAATTATGCGAGAGGGAAATATTTCATTGAAAATAAACAAATCTATTTGAGATACGATTATTACTCATATAATAATTTTGAATGAATATAATATAAACGCGTGTATTTATATAATACGTGTCAAAATTTATTATTTTTTTCTTTATATTTTTGATCTCAACACGCATAAAAGTTTGTTCTTTACGTTTAGTATTATTTTGAAATAAATTGTTTGAAACTTTGTAGGATTGGGAAGATAAGGAAACTTTGGGTATGATGACATATGGGGTATTAATGACGTCAATTTTTGTCAACGTTTTTATCATTTCTTACATTGGTGATCGTCTAAAAGAAGAGGTAATCATTTTATTAAGATTTCAATTATTGCAATTACTTTTCTTTTCTTTTTTCTTATCATATATTTTCACTTACAAATGTTGTGTTGTCGAAAGAGCGAACTGGTTGGCGAATCAACATATTCAATCGAGTGGTATCGTCTTCCCAATACTATAATAAGCGATTTGGTTATGATAATTGTACGTTCTAATCGACCATCTCGTTTAACAGCTGGAAAAATTTTTGACGTATCACTACAAGGTTTCTGCGATGTGAGTAATTATCGATATTATGTTGATAAATGTATTTTATATTTGATTAACATTAAATTAGAAACGATCAATTCAATATTTAATTCAATATTAACAAATAATAATAAAACAATATTCATAACTATATATATTTAACGAAAAAGGTATCATTAAATTGTTAGATTTGAATCAAATTTTTCGTAGGTTTGCAAGACTTCGGCTGCCTACCTGAATTTTCTTCGAACCATGGTTGCATGAATTATTTCTCTCTCAATATGAAAAAATAAAAATCCTGGCTATATACAACAAAATCATAAAAAAGAAAAACTATCGATATTCTTTTTTAAATCTCACAAACCGAGTATCACAATAATCATTGAAAGTAACCAATCAAGTGTCTTATCGTTAAATTTATCTTATTATAAATGTATCACTTAAACAAAAATATATTCAGATAAACAAAACAAATATAAACGTTTAAATTAATCTGAGAGAAAATAGTAAATAGAAATCATCATACGTGTATTCGCGATTTGTAAGGAAAGATGATCGTCTAAAGGAAATCAAAATAAAATTCAAACTTTCTAATAGACCTTAGAAAAATGACAAGCTTAGAATACTACGTTGAAACTTTTCCATTGAATTTTTCAACGAATCCCCCGTTGAAATAAAAAAAGAAAGAAAAAAAAAAAAAGAAAAATATAAAACAGACAAACTTCCGTTGTTCTCTCATCCTTTCCTTTCCGAGTGTTTTTCACAAACGTATCTTCAAGAAATTAATAGAAAACGTTTGAGTTTAAGTTGCATGAATAATTCTAACGATACGCAAGCGCACGAATATTACGATTGCTATTCCACTAACGTAAGAGTTTTCATTTAAACGCGATCATTTTCATCGAAACTACAGAAGCAAATCGAACGCAATCATTCTTGCAAACCTGTTCCGTTAGAGGGGTCAAAGAAAAAAGAAAAACTGGGGGAAAGAAAAAATAAAGAATAAAGAAAAGAAATAAAAAGATAGAAAAAGAAAAGGAAAAGGAAGAAACAAATAAAAAAAAAAAAAACAACTTTGTTATGATTATATACGAGGAGAATAAAAATTACGAAGAAGATTTAAGATACACGAACGAGTTGTGCGATTATTTGCTTCGTACGTTAGGCGTATGGCCATTTTCGAAGAATACGAGGAATACAATAGCAAAAAGTATATTCAAATTGATCGTAATATTAATTTGTTACGGTTTACTTTGTTTTTTCGTAATACCAGCGATATTACATTTGATCATGATAGAAACTAATCCTCACGCAAAGTTAAAAAAATTACCTTTGATATTTTACAATGTAATGTCGGTGGCAAAATACAGCGGATTAATATTACAAGAAAATCAAATAGCGCGTTGTTTGAGGCACGTAGAAGAGGATTGGAAAAGTATCGGTATAGAAAATTATCGAACGATCATGAAAGAAAAAGCTAAAATTGGGAGACGATTGTTGTTCATTTGTGGAATACTCATGTACAGTAGCGGTGGTTTTAATAGAGTTTTTCTACCTCTATCTAGGGGTACTATTGTAACACCACAAAATATTACAATAAGACCATTACCTTGTTCCGCTTATTACATATTTTTCGATGAACAAATAACCCCTAATTACGAGATCGTATTTTGCTTGCAATGCGTTTCAGGATTGGTAACTTATTCCATTACAACAGCTATCTGCGGACTTGCAGCACTCTTCGTCATGCACGCATGCGGCCAATTAGAAATTCTTGTTGATTTGATCGAAGGTATTGTTAAACAAACCGATTTAGAAAAAGAACGAACGAATAAACTCATTTCTATTACTGTCGAACATCAGATTAGAGTAAGAAGGTATGCCGAATAATTAATAATTCATTGTATTATATTAAATAATCGTAATTTTGACTTTGTATATTTGATATAACAATAATACGTGTTTTTTGTAGTTTCTTACAAACTGTCGAAGTTACGATGCAACAAATTTGTTTGATCGAGCTAATGGGTTGTACACTGACCATGTGTTTTTTTGGGTACTGTTTGATTACGGTACTCGTGTTATTCACTTTCTTTCTTTTTTTTTTTTCTTCTACTACCTAACGTTAATGATAATTTTACATAACATAATTGTATTCATTTTGAAGGAATGGGGTAACCATACTATTACGAGTATTTGCACGTATTTCGTTGGTCTTTTGTCAATTACATCTCACATTTTTATGTTCTGTTTTGTCGGTGAACAACTTACTTTACAGGTAGAACGTTTTATTAATATGTATATGTAATTTAAACATTCTTGTATTTATTAGATCATAGATTATTATTTATATTTTTAAATGAAATCAAATTATTACGTGTGTTAGGCAGAAAAAGTGGCATTAACATCTTGCATATTGGATTGGTATCGTTTGCCAAACGACAAAGCCAAAAGTGTTATATTAATTATGGCTATTTCTCATTGCCCAATGAGAATCACAGCAGGAAATGTAATAGAACTTTCTCTTCAAACGTTTGGTCAGGTATACGAGAAGTTTGACAAATATTTCTTGCAATTATTGTAATATTGATTATTAAATGTATCTCAGTTGGTTGTAGGTTATTAAAACGGCTGCAGCATATTGTAACATGTTAAGAACAGTTACTTAATTATTATTTTTTATTAAGTAGTAAAATAAATATTATAAAATGTATGTGAAAAAAAAACGCGCGTGTGTGTGAGCTTGATATGTAAGTGTTTTAAGTTTTACGTATAAACTGTTTCAACATTTTATATTATTACGAATAATTAGTTACTGTTATAATTATATTTATATTAATGAATGTATATATATTTTGTGAATTTTTATTTTCAGACGTAACAAAAATCGAAGGATCACATCGACTTTTTAAAAATTAAAAAATACAAAATGATACGCAATTATATTTATGAGTTGTAGACTGTAATTTAAAAAGTTTCTTGAAGTATATTTAATAAAAGGGTTTGTGATTCTTTGTAGACAGTATAATCTATAGTTTTCTCGTTAAATATTGATTTGTCTATTATACATCGATATGTTTGCGCATGTTTTCTATAAATTTTCTATATATATATATCTCTTTCATAGTATTCAAAATCAATATGTGGTTTTGTTCAAGTAGATTGGTGTGTATTTATAATTATGATTAAAAACTTGTATAAATAAAATAATAATCTTTAATAATATTTAGAAATTATTAATACAAAAATAAAATTATAAGTCTCTACGAAGTATTATATTCGTAAATTGTACAGAATAAGTCTCTATACAATAGTTTAATCAATGATAATGCAGAGTGCAGTCAATATTTTATCAACTAACATGTTTTTTTTCCTGATACATCTTCCGTAAGTAACAATTCCAACAATTGATATTACCGACTTTATTGATTTTTCTGCAGGTACATTTATTGGTAACTTATCTACAGAACAAATTGCTGTAAATTGTGCATCTTTGCAATATCTTTGAAAAGTTTCGGTAAATATTTTTGATACTTTTTGCAAATGGATTTTAATAATTTTTATATTAAATTAAAGTACACTCTTTTCTGTACACGTAAAATACCTTTTTGAGTTATAAATCAATCTGCAAAGGTTCATAAAAAGTCTGAGAATGCAATGCTGTAGATTGTGCATCTTTGCAATTTCTTTGAAAAGTTTCGGTAAATATTTTTTATATACTTTTTGCAAATGGATTTTAATGATTTTTATAAATAATAAAATAATGTATAATAAAAAAAATTTGATTGCGAAATATAATGGAAATTTACTTTGAATCAGATTAAGAAAATTTGCGTAAAGATAATAATTACAAGGAAAGGGATTTGTACAATCAATTAATTGCATGTTTGTCATAGTTAATATATATTTATTTTAATTATGATTTTATTTGAATCCTTCTGTATGTGATACTTCATTTTTCTTTTTCTTTTATAATTGCTGGGGGCTACATTAAATTATGCAAATATATTTCTTTATACAATTTCAAACAATACGATGATTGCCATCAATGTTTTTCTCAATTAACATTTATTTCTAACGATTGTAGAGAAGAAGTCTGATATTATATCGAACTTTATTCTTTTATTTTATATCATTTAAATATTAATTTATGTCATTTATATCATTACTATTATCTATTTCCATTCTTCTCTATATATTTTATATCATAAATTCTATTTTGTCACAAAATATATTACAGGTACTGTGTAATACGTAAACTTTACGCTTAAACCTTTTCGTTTAAAAATTATTCTACATTCATCTCTTTCTCGTGTATTATAAATTAATATGATTATTCATAAAAGTATACATATTATTTTACAAATAATATATTTCGTATTATATTATACGTGCCCTTTATTATGCTTCATAATTTTTCTATAATAAATATTTTTTCGTAATCTTTTTCAATGATCATTTTTACTGTTGTAACGACATCTTGTACTATCATTTTAAAAATATTTTCTACTTTCTATATTATAATATTTCTTATATCCGTATATCTTATTAATCATATTATATCTTATATCTAATTTTTCAGATAACTCGTTTATTATTATATATATTTGTTTTAGTATTATTATTCGTATCATCGTTAACATCATTTCACATAATTCAATCGTCAGGGTTAAGTAGTATAACTACTCGTGAATAGCACACTTCTTTCAGAAGGTATTTCCCTAAAAAAGAAAAACAAAATGATTTTATATGCACATTTATTAAGTTAATAAAATATGACAAATGTTTATATAAAATACTAACCTCTATTTATGGTGAACAGCATTGTTGAAACCCGCAATTAATTTATATTTCTTTTTTTCCATCATTCTCTTTTAGATGAGAATTATAATTATTTAAATAAATTTTACAATTGTTCATATAAATTTTCCATCATTTCTTTGATCGATATTCCATGTTAAATATTCGTAAATTATTTTCATATGCATCAGCTATTTTATTTCATTTTTATTTTATTAAAATAGTATTCAATTCGAGCATCATAGCATTGTAATTATTCCGTCTTATTGTTTATTTAATTATATTGTATTTCATGTTTTCGTGCGGGCAGATAAAATTATTCTCTCATTACTTTTATATTTTCTAACATTAGAAACAATTAATTTGACTTTTAACTCGTTGTTCTTATCCATTTTCACCCCTCACTCGATCTGATGGTACCTGAAAACTCAAATCTTCCAAGAGTAGTATCCGAAAAAAATATCTATGAAATAATTATAATAATTCAATTATTATATGTATTATATAATATTAATTTGAATAAATATTTTGCTTCGCAAAGTTTTAAAAGGCCGGAAAGATTAAAATTAATGTATCTAACAAGATAAAAAGAAAAATTTGAAAATACTACAATTTTGAGGATAGATAAAAGGTGATATTAAAAATGTGAAAACAGATTTTTATATATTTTTATTTGAAATAATTAAAAAACTGAAGAGATTGTGTGAATAAAAAATGTATCCCCTTTTTGTTTTACGATAGATATTAATTTGATAGTGTCATTGTGATTGTGTATTTAATAATCATATTCATTTATCTTTTCCTTCATATATAATTTCATAAATAATAATATATATTGTTGTAACACGAACCTTACTCATTTATTCCTAAAAGTTTTCATTCATTCATTTGCTCTCGTAGAATTCAATTTATGCATCAAATTTATTCTTTCATAACCATAATAATCATTGTCATTCGATCAAATACTTGGTGTCATATAATTGATAAAAAAAAATATATTTTTCAATTACGTGAATGTAGTTATAATAATAATTGTTGATAAATTATGATAGATATAAAACTATCAGTTGATTAGTTGCAATTTTTAATACGTATCATCGGGTAACTTTCATTTATATTGTACCTAAATTTCTTTCACCTAAGGATATAAAAAGAGTTTGTTTATTTTAAAAAAAAAAGAAAAAGAAATGGACGATGACATAGCTAGTCTTAATTATGATTGCAATTATAACCTTTATCTTGCCAAACGTTTGGTCATCGACATGAAGAAATTTCGCGGTATTCCTTTATATTAATTATAAATAATAAGTAAAATATTATATATTAACAATAATTTATATATGTTAATTCTCGAGTAAAAAAAACTACACTTACTGGTTTTCTTTTTTATTCCCCATTATTCCATTTTATTATTTTTTTATTATTTCTTTTTTAAGCTTCTGTCACATAGCTCTCATTGCATAAATTATTTTTCGAATTAATTACATCTTTGTGTGTGTGTTTCTCTCTTAAATATTTTTAATTGAAAAAACAATATATATTGAAATATGATTTATCTGTTCCTAAAATTCTAGAAATAATGATTAAAGTAATCCTAACATTTAATTATAATCAAATGCATGGATAAGCGTGTTAAAACAACAACCCACGTGAATTTGAAAGCATGCTATCTAATAATATCATTAAGCTTTAATATTTTTAATTGCATAATATTATTTAATAAATAATTTTAATATTTTATTGTGTAATATTAATTCGTATAATATGCGCTAATATAAACTTACGTTTTAATGCAATTATTAATTCAATTTAGCTTGCAAAAAGGTCACTTTTCTTTCTTTCTTTGTTTCTTATTATAAATAATTATTAATTGCATTTAAATAAGAGTGCCTGCAAATTCCTTGGAAAACATTTTATGTTGTTCTACGATTCGAAGGATCGATTAGATCATCAAATGCAATTGTCATATAAATTTGTTTCTTCGTTTACTTTCTCTTTGCTATTTTTTTGTTGTTCTTTTTTAATAGATCGGCAAAACGCAGTCAAGTGGTTACGTTTTTTGATGAATAATACCAGCAACGATATCGTAGAAATACGACTTAGGAATGATTTTATGCATTATTTAGTATTAAATCTTCAAGAAGGTCAGCTTAAATCACCATTCGATAAACCACCGCCAATTATTGGTTCCCTCACGGAAATAGCAGATTTTATTGTCAGTAAATTTTATTAATTTATTCATTTTAACTTTGTTTTCTTTTTCTAAATCATCTTCTATATATCTTTTTCTCACATCGTACGTAAATTAAATAAATAAGTATAGTATATATTTTTAATATTATTCTATTGGGAGTATAGAGAGTTGTTTGTTGCATTATAAAAATTGATAATATATATCGGGAAAATATAAGTTTAAATAAATTTGTAATAAATATATTATATTTTGTTAATTTTGTATCGTTCGATGGGTATCTCGTATGTTGAATCAAATATATTTCCTACAGTGGGGAATTAATATATAATATTAATTTTTCTTTTGATTAATTTATACCAATGGGGTGTTGTGTGAAAATTATTATAATAAAATATTGCCAACGCTTTATATCAAATATAATCAATCATTATTTATTGCAACTCGTTCCAAATGTTCGTTAACACAGTTTCTTCATAATTCTTTGTTCTTTCTAATTTGGATGAATATTTTCAATTCTTAATCGATTTAATAATGTCTATTTAACGTGTTAATTAATTTGTTGAATATTTTAGCCTAACAATAAAATAAATGACGTTATCGATGATGGATTAGATTCAACGAATGATTTAGAAGACCCGGATAAAGAAAAATCAATGATAGCATCATTATCACCAGACGATGGTGCCTTTTTAGCATCACAACCTGTACCCCATCATGGTTCCTTTTGTTATTTAGCAATAACTTCTAAGAAAAAAGATAATTAAACTAACAAAAATGATTCATTCCTATCAATTCAATCATTTTACCAAATTTCTTTCGTATTTAATTAGAATCATAGTGATATATAATATTTCTGTCATTATGCATCTCGTATTTATTATTTTTTTTTTCTTTTTAAGAAATATATTACTTTATATTATTTTCGAAGTATTATTTATATATTTGTTTAATTATTAAGTGTAACTTTACGCTCCCTTTAAGCGAATAAGAAAATTGGAAAATATAAGAAAAGACAAATAGTATTTGGCCATTGCAAAAGCACAATTTTGTTACTAGACACTATATAATTAGCTTCTAGTTTATTATAATTCGTTCAATTTATTTTTATTATTCTTACATCGCATTATTATTTTAATAGATTATGCTATTATTAAAATGCACAAAATCTAGAGTATTGTCTATGAGGCTTTTTAGATTTATTGTATAAACGTTGTTTCAACTTGCAAACGCATTGTCAAACAATAGGAAATTTAATTATAGGATTGCATCGTTAAAAAAAAGAAAAGATAAAATGTTTATTTAATATGTATATAGTGCCTTCAATTTTGATTCTGATTCATGCAAACAATTTGGTGATTTTGTAAAAATTGTGTAATTAATATACACACACGTGAAATGTATAAATAGAAAAGCGATTGAAAACTTGCTTAGAACAAATTCATTAATATTGTCACATATAATATATTCCTTCATAATTATATATAAATATTTTATGATTTAAATACAAATTTTTAACTGGGTATAGAGTTCTCAACAAACAAACAAAAAATATAAGAAATTTTATTGAATTTGTTGTTTAATTGTTTGTCGTTTTTAATGTAATACGAGGAACAAGCAATGGCTTTTAAAAAATTCATAGTGTTCAATTTCATACTCATGCTTCCGTAACAATGATCATATTTAAAATAACAAATTACTTACTTAGATAAATATATTTGAATCCAAGTAAAAAAATATTTCAATGTTATTATTTAGAGATGTTATTAATCATTGACAGAGATACAAGTATAATTTGGAGATATTATTATAGTATAAAAAATTGATTAAAAGTTTCATTAATTAATAAAGTATTGTATCAGAGAGTGTATATCATATTTCATACTCATGCTTCCAAAATTATATATATGATCATATTTAAATAACAAATTATTTAACAATTATTTCAGAACATCTTAATATATTTCAATGAAATTTTTATCAACTTGTTCAATCCTCTCCTTAATATTAATATATATATATTTAAATATTATTTACGACAATTCATTTTTTTATCACACTTAATACGAATTAATGAATTAATTCATTTGGTTATAATATACGTGACACAATATTAGATTTATTATTAATATTATTATTATAAAACAATTATTATATTTGTCATTAAGATATGATCAATTTAGTTTAAAAATCAATATGTACAAACACATTATCGATTTATTAATCGATTTATTCACGTAAACAAGCGACACATCAATCCTGTCGTTGCATGCAAAAAAAAAACGAAAAAGAATACGAGAGAATCGTGCAGCATTATTAAACAAATTGTTTCATATATATAATTTGTTCGTTTGATCGAAAGATAGAGATGATTAAAAAATAAATTACGCAACGTTGTCATAAGTCGCGTTAACTTGTAATAACATTTATATAAAAGATTTACGTGCATTATTTTGGATAAATATTATATAGAAATATATATATATATTTGTTAAATAAAATATATTTCATTAAGATAATATATTAGAAAATTCAGCATAGATGCATTTTATTAGAATTTTTAAATAATTGAGAAATATTTTAACGATCAATACTAATTCTAAATTATTTTTAATGATTGATTTATTTATTAATTTATTTATATATGTTCAAAAAGTGTTCTAAATTGTTGAAACAAATCGAAAAATGATTTAGAAATGTATATGTACATGTATAGAAAAATATATTTAATAATGTAGGAATAAGAAAATTTTAGAAATCAGATCAAATAACGCGGAAGAGAGAATAATTCGTAATACTATTATTTTGATTATTATTTATGCATGTTAAATTACGAGATACGAAAATTTAGTATAATTGACACAATGATTATCGAAATATCAAAAAGAAAAGAAAAAAGATACATGCAGATCGAATAAAAACTGCAGCATATTTTTCATCTCGATAGATAAATCATTTTTTCTTTGCATATAAAAAGAAAAAAAAAATATTCTAAACATTTTATAAGTATAATAATTTGTACTATTTCGTTTATAAGACGCCTAAGAAAAATTCTAATTAAATTTTAATCAAATGCAAAGCTCGTTTCAATGAGATATCTAAAAGAATGTGTATCGTTAATCTAATTTATTTTTATTTCCAATATTTTTAAAGAACGTATATTCAAAATAAAATAATACTTCATCAAAGGAAGTCAGTCGTGTAATTAGAAAAAAAACATGAATATAGAATTAAAACGGAATTCTTTTGCGGGCGTTAAACCAACGACGTTTTTATGTTTAAAAAAACCCATATACAGGTTGAAATATTATATGAAACTCCCCATGCATCCAAATAAAATGTCTTTTTTCCTGCATTAATAATGCACGTTTTCAAATACTTATTTGTTGATAATTAATAATTAATTAAATACATTGTACACACAAAATGTATCACATTTGATTTTGAAGATATTTGAGGATAATTCATTAAATTATATTTATTAACTTGTATAAGAGTTTTTACGTACAAAAATTAGTGCTACGTCAAAACGAACCTAATTGATGATGAATATATTGATCATATATTTATACTATTTCTTATTATCTTTCTCTCTCGTTCTCTTTATTTTGTCCTGATCTATGTTAGATTTGTATATTTTTTTTTGTATAAATTGCAACCTAATGCTAAATTGTTTTCATTGTATTCTGCCTTGCTTTGCTTTATTTCTTTATTTGTGTTCTTTTTCTTTTCCCGATCGACGTGCTCCAATATATTATGCACGACATAAAAATCGAAGGTTTTTACGCACACTTTTATCATCCGTTATTTAATATAATAATATAACAAATATTCAACAAGAGACGTTCTTTGAGGAAGTATCATTTTTTTTCGTTTACTTCATATTAATATATTATATCTTTTTCTTTTTTATTCTATGGAGAGATTAAAAATATTTTCTGTATTTGTGTCTGTGTATTATTATATCGATCAATTTGTAATATCAATTAATTTGTTTTACGCTAAAAAAAAAATTTATTAGTTTTATAAATATTAATAAATCGAGAGACATGCGTTATATTCACGATAATAGTTTTTTTGTTTTTTGTAATTTTATATTAATGAATATGAAATTACACGCGAGAGACGGAAGAGGCAAGAAATGGAAGTCATTTTAATTAGTATATTATATACATTTGATGTAGATATATTTTTTCTTTTCTGATCGATGAATCAATTTATAAAAAGAAAAATAGTATTGAATAGAAATAGAGAGAACAAAAAAAAATAGATGATTAAAAAATCGTAGATAAATCGAGAATAAGGTAAAGATAATCGATGGATCAGATAACGTATGGAAATAAATGAAATCGGATAATTTTTAGGAAAGAAATAAATAAAAAGAAATTGGAAAGGGTATTGAATGAAAATAATAAGAAAGATAAACGTGTGAGGAAAGATATTTTAGAAGATTGTTAACAGAATATTTAGAAAAGAAATGAATGAGAGGAAAGTAGTGATTGATTTATAAGTTGAATAAATAGAATAGATAATAGTAGAAGATATATATCAGAAAGTTTCGAAAGATTGTAGATAAAAAGGTAAGCAAGAAGAGTAATAGGAAAAACAAAAAAAATAATTAAAAGAAAACCATATAGGAAAGTAAAGGTGTGAGAAAATGTATTACAGATTAAATCAGATAATTTATAGGATAGTTAGAAAGTATTAATAAATGAAAAGGAAAGCTGTAAATTGATATCAAGTGAAATTAATACCATAGATGATATTTGAAGATATTTAGGAAATGGAAAAAAAAAAGAATTTCTTGACGAAAAAGGAAGCAGCGAGAGTAATGAAAAAAAAATAAGAAATTGGAAAGATGAATGAGTAGAATAATAGAAGATATAGATATAAGAGCAGATAATTAAGATATGTATTGTATAATAAGTATAATAAAGATATTTCTTAAGGAAGGACATAGATGAGGAAAGAAAGCATTGATTGAAAAATCACTTTTAAATAGATTAGAATATAGGAAAGATAGTAATAAAGTATTTAGGATAAATTTAACAGATAATAGATAAATAGGAAAAAGCTTTAAATACAGTAGGTATTTAATAATCAACGATTTAATAAACTTTTTTCAAATTAGAGAAAAATTTAGATAAATGAGATATATGGAAGATTCAAAAATTTATCTGAAAGCCATTAGATATTAAAAATGATTAATTTGTTATTTAATGAAAGCGAAATATATAACGAAGAGAAAGCTTATTAATTTGATGCGTCGTTCGTTAAAAAATGACAACACAAGAAATTATCGATAACAATTAAAAAAAGCATTCTATTATTATTATTATTAT